>NC_060164.1:23225473-23255137 GCF_021292245.1 Micropterus dolomieu
AACTTTTAACATCTTTGATAATGTTTCCCAACGTTAAAGTTTAGGTTAGAAGGTGACAGTACATGCTACTGGAGTCCATCTGATACGGAGACAAATCAGAGTTTTACACCCACTACTCCCTCTATCCACAGATGGCTGCCTGGGGCCTTTTGCCCTCCACAAAGAATCGTTTCTAAAATCCTTCAAAGTTCGCCTATATGTTTCACCTTGCATGCAATTTCTGCCAGCATTAAACTTCATTAAAACATGCGGGGAGATTTGGGCACACAGATACCCGTTCCAGTTGTAACAGCTTGAGTCGTGATTAAACGCGGAAGAGAAATGGCCCCATGATTGATTTTGACGCTAATTATAACCGACTAGCAAAAATACATTTTGCATAGGTCTGAAGCGGCACACTGGACAGAAATTGCGAGAGAATATTACCTTCTCCAGCTCCAGAAGATGAAATCGTAAAACTTGAATGGCTTGAATCATCTGAAAAATTAAAATAACAATAAAAAATGAGCTGCTCACATCTCTTGATATTAAACAGGCACGTTTTTCTCAATACAAGTAACTGCAGACGAGGAAAATATTCATATGAATGGATTTTATGTAGAACTGATATTAAACATGGATGTTATTGCAATATGGAGAGCAGGCATACAGTACAGACTGGCGCTGCAATAAGCCTCAGAGTCAGAGATCTATTAGCCAACCAACTAGTCGTGAGGAAAACGTTACTCTCACATCACAGTACCAAGCTGTGCAAAGTGAAAAGCATGAATAGAACAACTTTCCAGGCAGAGTTCAAAGGTTTGTGACAGCTGTCTAACAGCGGCGCTTCATCTCCAGATACAACTGGGGGCCATCATGATATCAAACAGGCCAAAAAGAGGAACATCACCTCCAATCCTGCTTTATCTTTTCAGCTCCACATGGCTCTCTGACACATACATGTAACCTGTGTAACCGGCCCATAAACATGCAAGCAACAGCTGGTATATTCAAAAGCACTCTGAGAAAATATAGGAAATGTAATGTGTGTCATATAAAAAATATAATGTATCTTACCAGATTATCCAATTCTGGATTCGATGAAAATAAAGGCTTTTCTGCCCGAATCTAAAAGCAAACACATTTTCATAAAATATGTGAATATAAAATGTTATAAAATTATATATCACGTCAGATTAAATGTAACTTGGAAGTACTGGCATAATGGTGTATAAATTCAACAGGGTACTCGATTAAATTAAACACATTTAATAACGCCATTTTATTTTCTTTCACTGCAGAATTAACTTTACGCACAAAGGTCAGAGCTCCACCCTTATTTAATGCAGGTAAGAGCTCAACCAGCCCGAGCATGCAGATTTAAAAAAAAAGTCAAACTTTCCTGACCTGTTTTGCAAACACAGCTATGTCTTCATTGAAAGATTCCGATGAACAGACGTCTCCTCCTGCCACCCCGGGCTCTCTGGGGGTGCAAGTCGCTAATTCACATTTCTCAAAAATCAGTGCAAGCAAGGGGAACAGGGGGTGCCTGGGAACACACACAATAGCAAATGTCACCAGAGAGAACAGCGCCGGGGTCAAGACTACTCCAGGCTAGATTTAGCCAGCCATGCTACTCTTCAACAACTCGCCCATGGGGAATGCTGCTGCAGCCCATGCTATTATATTATGCAGAGGCTCGGAGAAAGGCTGCAAACAGCGGGCAGAGTTCTGTGATTAAATCTAGGTGTACCTAATAGCATAAAAGCTTTGGAGTCGGTCAAACTATTTCTTACACAGGTCTCCGTTTGGACCCCAGGCGTGTGTGTGTGTTTGGCAAAAATCTCTGAAGCTGCAGGCACTAAATGTTTGCACATTTGTTGATTATTATTATATTTATTATTATTTATGGTTTATGCCATCAGAGTAAATATGTGCAGGCTGGTAATATGTTGAAAGGTGTAATATGGCGTAAGATGGCGAAACTGTTACTGGCATGTTTAGCCACCGTGAAAACAGCATGCTTAGAATTTTAATTAACTCCTGTAAATTAATAAATGACGTGCATATGTGGGACTTCCTTTAAACGTGATATATTTTTAATTTGCTGAAGCTTGGCACATTATTAAATTAATTAAAATGGTTAAAAGGGAGACGGTAATTATTTTGCTCATAATAAACGGTGGAACTTAAAAAGAAACTAAGCAAGTTAAATTAAAAAGGAAAATATTACAAGCTCTAACTAAAGTGGACGTTCTCTTATAATTATTCTTAAGGGTAAAAATACATTAGCTAGATAGTCTCCATACCTATGTATTTCTTAGCCAATTATTCCCAGCGTCTCTGCAGCAGTTTGGGCTCCAGTGTTTTGCTGAAACACTTCAGAGAGACGCACGGCCGTCCTGGCCATTGTGCCGGTGTTTGTCCTGCGACGGGACTGACTTTGCACCAACTACCCCACCCCGACTGCCCCCTCCAGGCCTGGATTTAAGCCTGGCCGCCAGAGAGTGAGTTTCCCCGCGGACCGCAGGCTTGCACCTACCCGTATATAGCGTCTTTATCTCTCTTGAGAGCGTCGTTAACGGAGGAGCCCATGCTGGGAGGCATGGTGTTGGTGTGGGCGGTGTGCGGGTACTGGTGGGAGTGCAGCTGGGGTCCGTGGTTGAGGTGCACCGCCTGCATGGACCGAGCGCCGTGCGGGTCTCCGTACATGGTGGTCGGAATGCCCACCCCGTCCATCCCGTAGTGGGGCAAGTCTTCGTACTGCACACAACACATACGCGGGGCCACAGTGAATATACATGCACAAGAATATGTCAAACTGGTTACAACTTTACTATACAACCACAAGTTAGGAATATATTGCAAAAGTGAATTGAAGTTGGAGAAGTGAGACTTAAAGTATTGTTTTTCTTCTTATAAAAAGAGTAAAGTAAAAAATCTGTCAACAGGGTGAAATAGTTTCATTAATTTCCAAAACAAGTCGACATGTTTCAGCATTTTTCTTCATTCAACGCGGTTTCCTGATAGGAGTGCACTCAGCTGCCCTTTTCTGCTTTGTGTCATAATACTGAGAGTATTAACACATGCAAAACAAGATAAATAAATTATCTCCAGTCGTTTGAAAACTTGTTTTAAAAAAAACACGTCTTACAGACAGGAGTCTAAGGAACTTGTTAATATTTTTTACAGGAGGAAAACTACAGCATGCATTCTGAATAGAAAGTTAGTTTTGTTTGTCAGCTGTTGTTTTGTCAGCTTTTTCACAGTGACCTTTGTGGCTTAGAGATGAATAAAATAAATATGAATTATTCAATATGTTCAAAAATTATGGGAGTACAAAAAACTAAAACTATATCAACATGGCTCGGTTCTAATTCGGTTTTAACCACAATCATTCTGGTGTCCTGATTTCCACTGAGTACAACAACAAATGTCTTAAATTTGTTACTTGGCGTGTTTTCTAATTTTAAAGTCTCACAATTGTGCAGCATGTTATCAAGCACACTGTGATTAGTGCATAACAAACGCTGTGTTGTGTTTTTTCAGACGATGTTTAACTGGAGCGGAATATTCAAACTTTTCCACGTGTCAGTTTTGAGTTAAATAATTCAACCTCGTTTTTACACCGCTGTTTAGTAGTTATTTAACACTCTGCTTGCGTGTTCATAAGCAGAACTGTTGATTCAGGTATCCAAAAGCCTAAACTAAAATCTTTGTTCGAGGTTTGCTCTTTTAAGAGATTAAAAATGAGGCTTGAATTATTGATAGTGTTCTCTAGAAGTGACAAACAAGTGCCGGGAAAAGAGTAAAAAGAATTATCACTTAAAGCTGAGCTTTTCGACCCTAAAGGCAAGAAGTGCAAACCTCAGCGTGGTGGAGCTCCAGTGCCAAACTAAGCAGCTAAATGTGTCCAGGGTGTCCCTAACATCTCTGCTTCTACACTATTTACCATCCCTGTGAAGATCCCAGCAGCTGCTATGAAGCTGTCCTGTAGTGTATGAATCAAAGCGTTTGTCATCACCTCATTACTAAAAACCGCCTCACTGCATTATGCTAATATTGCATATTTTAGCACAATTTGCGGTTTAAAGCCGATTGAAAAATTGACGGTGAAATAAGGAGTTTTGTCTTGCTCATAAATGCTCCGATCAACGTGAAATCTTGACGGAACAGTGTGATGAGAAATGTGGAGATTTGTTTTGCCTCTATGCCCTCCCCCATTTCGCTTCCAGTAACTGGCCTGTCATAACTAATCTAAAAAACATAGCCGATGTGAGATATGATCACGCTTCCAATGTCCTTCGGTGGGCCGGTTTGTACAGCAAACGAACGCGGGCGTGCGTAATGCCGTGCCAAAAGACGCCAAAATGAAATTGTGTCTCCATGTGTCAGGACAGAAACTTTCGCCGCGAGTGTGTTTCCGTGCGGGTATGTGTGTCATTAAGCTACGTTACAGTGCAGGATTGCGTTAAAGCACAGCAGACTTAGAGAAACTTTTTAGGGGGGATTGCCCTACGTACCCGTTGCGCCATAACCCTCCTGACTCCCTGGTCGTCCTTTCAGTTTAGATAAATCCCCTCTGAGGCCAGGGTGGAGATGTAATGAAGAAAGAAAATCCAAATAAATGGGAAGACGTTTCAGCCAAAATCCCGTATGCCTTTTTTCCACGGAACGGTGAAGCCAGCCCCCGCTTTCTGCGCAAGTTTAGCCCAGGCGCGGTGAATAGGTCCTCGGCTGTCCTCGGGGCAGCGGCGCCAGGCTCCTTTTCCAAAACCAGGATGAAAATAAAATAGCCCCTCAAACAAAACTGGCGACTCTCATGGCTTTTTGCCACTCCGCCTGTCAGTCAAAACGCGAGGGCTTGTCAAAAGTACAGGATGAATGATGGTCCGACGCGCGTCTCCACGGGATCGGCACCACCTAAATGTTAATCGTCACAATCACAGTTAAAAAATGAAGCAGCTCTCCTCTCGTTTTCTTTGATCACTCTCGGCTCCCGGCTTGATTTTCTTATGCAAAAGCGTCTGTAGGAGATCAAGAGGAGGTGGGGTGATAATTCTGGCTTAGGCTTTCTTAAAGGAGCCACGATCGATGCTGAGCGTGTGTGCGTGTGTGTGTGTATGTGCCTGTATGTGTGTGAGTGCGTGTGTATGCATGAGCCGCCTGCCTGTTTGTGTACAATGGATGTGTGTGTTGAGCTGAGGAGGAGCGGAGGATCTGGACCAGACTGCTGAAACCCGGAAGTAGTGGTGGCCATAACAGGTCGCGTCTTACACAACGCACCGGGCTGCAGCAAGTCGAGCAGAGAGGAAGGGGGGTGGGAGGACCCTGCGAGCCCGGCAAGCCGAACCGCGAGCTGGAACAACACAGGGATGGACACAGAAAATCCACCTATTATTCCCGCTTCATGTGCTCATTCTCAAAAACTGACTCTAGTCTTCAATCTGGAGCCGTTTGTAAATATAGAAACGTCTATATTTCGGGACTAGCGCACCCAGAAACCACTTTTCTGTTTGTAAACAGTATTAACGGCTTATTGAACCATCTTTCAACTCTGATATGAGATATTGTCAGGTATGTTATCATCAAGTGCCTATATGGTCTGAATTGCAGATTAAGTTTGGACTGGATATAACTTTATAATCATCGTCAAAATAAGTTGTAGGTGTAAAACTAGTTCATTATAATATTAATATAATATTTATAGTCAGGCAAGGCTTCTCATATGCTGTTAACATGATGTCTGCATGAAATCCAAAGAGCAGCTTGTAGCCAAACATCCAGTCTTGCAGGTTTTGCGCCTCTTGTAGCTGATAATCAACTTCTATGCAGCCTGTTTGCTCCCGGCGTTTGCATTGATACACATAACATTTAATCATGGAAATGCACATGCAGCAAATAAAAATCTTGGAAAACGATTTAATTAACAAAAACAACTTGCTTCAAGTTATTTGGAAGGACATTTTATATTTAGTTTAATTATTGATTGTTTTCAATGCAAAAAGCAGTGTAATTAGTGCACATCTTGACACTGTGTTGTCGTGTTCATGCTGAATTCTGAATTAACTTATTTAAACGTTACAGTAGCTTTTGAAAGTGTCTTTTATGCCCAAATAACAGTTAACATGTCGTCCGTCCCTCTCCCCCACAGCAGCGCTGAATGGGTCGCTCCAGTCTGCCCTGGCTGTCCAATGGCAGAGAAGCTCAGGGATGGGAGCCCCCTATTGGCTCCCCACATGATCGATCAGGGGCTGATTGATCGGTTTTAGGCCACATTTGCGAGGAGGCGCAAAACACAACATCGTCCGCGAATGGAAAACACACACTTTGCGTTTTCTGTCAGCTCATAAAGGCTGTATATTCACCAAAACACAGAACATTTGACCAATAAATCTCTCTCTCTCTCTCTACACATGCACCCCCCCCCCCCCCCCCCCCCCCCCCCCACACACACACACACACACACACACACGCACACACACGCACACACACATCAATTTTCACATCTCTGACTTAATTACTTACATCATAATGCATTCACACTTAAGATTCACAAAACTAAACAGACTCACACTCAGATTAAAACTCTTAACAACTTTCTTCTCTCAGAGAAGTTATTCAATTTAACTTTTGTTGCTTTATGAAGCGTTCACTTGAGTTTCACAGTTGCAGAGATTGTAAAAGTTTGGTCAAATATTGATGAGCTTTAATTTATGGAGGAGAAACTTCTATTCTCGAGTAATTTCAAGAAAAGCTATGACAGCATTGAGTAATGTGCGGATGTAAATGAACAAAATAGTATGAATTTACTACGTTATCTGGTTGTATATGATTCCTCGCCGGGATATAAAGGGCTACAAATCTTATTTAATTTAGTCTATCAAAGTTTTTTTTAATTAAAAAAAGAGTTTAACTACCTCTGCATAAATCTGCATAAAATATTTATGATAAATTTCATGACATATGAAGTAATATAAAAGCGGGGTAAGTTTCATGGACATGATTAGTTTTCAGATAAGACGCATACGTAAAAGGTATCTATGAATCCCAATGGATTTTTGTTTATTTTTAAGGTTGTTTTCCACATGATGATCACCGACTAGAGGTTTACTCAACTTTTTTTTATTATTTCTCAACCGACACACGTGAACGGAGTGTGTGTGAAAGAGGCACATTATCTCCTGATTATGGTCGGTGACAGCCTGCTTTAAAGTTTTTTCTTCGCGTGCAGCGCGTCCAGTCATCGATCATCTGCCCCCGGTGCCACAAATTGTGTCATAACATGATAATGCGGCTTCACACATTCGGCGGTGATTCTTGTGGTAAAACCCGAGCGGTGGGAAACGATGGGACAAATGTACAGGCATGAAATGACTATCACAGCCTCCTGCAGTCCGGCAGGCGAAGCTCCGGGGCGCGAACAGCAGAGAAGCCACGAAGCCACGCAGGACGCACGGACTTTTACGCACAGAGATACCGGATCATATAATAAACTGGGTTGACTTGTGCTCGTCGAGTTTGTTAATTCAGTTATTTATTGGTGAGTAGAAGCTCTCCTTCTCTCATTCTTTTTTTACGGCACATTAAATAATTAAAACCCTTATTATTGTCACTGAGATATTTCTTGAATGGAAGTTATTTTTAATTAAAGGAGAAGCTGCTGTTTTAATCCACTTTTAGCCAAATTTGTGGGTTTAGTGAAACGCAAACACGATTATATAGCTCACTACACCACAAGGCAGACTACATTTTATAGGGTCATTGAAAAAAGCAAAGCTAAATTAACATTAAATGAGACCACATCAGCGCCTGCTCACTGTAAAACAACGACAGTGGCATTAATGGCAATTAAGCTACTTCAATTAGCTTATATAAAAGCAAAGTGGAGTTCCACTTTCTCTCCTGGAGTTGCTCTTTCGTGAGGGTCAGCACATTTTGGCATCCTGAAAGAGCAGGGGGGCAAATACTGTCATTGCGGTTTAATCCGCTTTGCGATGACGGTAATGCTTTGAGTCGTTTCAATAAAATCAGCAGGTATTACTTTCAAACGGCTAAATGTAAATTGACAGCATGTTTGGCTCCCAAAACAAATGGAAGTGTTATTAGACGGCCTGTGCGCCGCGACTTGTGCAGTTTGGAGACAAAGACAAGTTGCAGCCTTTATGTTAGTTTATAAACACAGGCATCATACAGACATTTAATGTCCATGATGTGTATTCTTCACTGTGTAACAGATTACTATTTTAAGTCACTAACAGTTATTTTTAGCTCAGAGAATGTTGTAATAAATAATGCAAATTTGAATATTCATTTGAACACGTACAGTTTTGAGTTAAAAATAAAAGTAAAAACTAGAACTCCGGATCAGAGAATCACTGACCGAGCCTTTGTGATCATTTATGTCTCTGCTTGTTTAAAGAAACAAGGAGCAACTGGCAGCCTGAGGAGTCAAAGTGAGGTCAAACTTTTTGCAGCCCCGCAGCTCTGCGCCCAAACGTGTTGGGATCTGCAAAGGCCACCGAGTCTTTCTGCTTTGTGTCACTGCAGCAGCACACAGGCAGACACATAGACCTGCCGCAAAGTTTTCCCAGCTCATCTAATTATATGAAACTACTAGTATATTATCGGCTGTCAGAATACCGACCCGGATCCATTAGGACACATTCAGGCGCTGTGAGCTCCGGTCCGAAATTATTCAGTCAGAAGAAAAAGGAGCTCGGCTTTGTATAAGCAAATGATTTCGCTTGCCTCGTAGATTTATTTTTAAAGTTAGTGTAATGAGCTATAAAGCGATGGAGCATCCAGTGTCACATGAGAAAGGCACGTGCTATACTGAATCATCATCGTTCACAAATTGTTACTAATTTATGAAAGGATATAAAGGTTGAAACCATTTTTTATACAGTTTGTCTGAAATTATTTCAACAGGATGGCGGGTTGTGATTTTAAAGAATGACTTTTTTAAATAATGGCACTAATATCTCGGGAGTATAATTACATGGCACCGAAAACATTATGGTAAATACGACGGCTTGTGGTTAAATATGTAAAATCATAGCGTTGGTACAATGACAATAATCTAATGTATCGCAATATTAATTTTAAACCATGAAATCAGAAACATTTTCTTATTAAGGTTAACTCTTTCCTCTGGGAGGTTTCACTTGTGCTGGATCCTGCAGATTGGCCCAAATGATAATCTGAGCTGCTCTCGCCTCTCACACACATTAATGCTTAATCATTTGCGCCTTCTACCGGAAGTGTTGAAAATTACATGAAATGCAGAAAGGCAGAGGAAGAGTCTTGCTCAGACAAATTAAGATAAAAAGCAAAAGTAAAACTCCTGCAATATAAATCCACTTCAGACTTGTTTTGTGTACTTCTGTTGCGTTGTCAGCAGTTTTATCTTCTTCAGCAAGTTGCACTAAATGCAATATAAACTGTTTGAATCTATAACAATTTTTATTGTTACATTTTCCATGATTTCTGTTCATGTAAATAATTTAACATGCAAATAAAAATATATAATCATGCTAGTTGTCTTTTGGTGTGTTGCCTTTTATTGCAAATGTCCAGTGTGTCTTTTTTTGTGTTTATTGTATAAGAAGCTATACTACATGAGGCACAGGGACAACTGCTAATTGCTATTAATGCATTTAGGTGGCATTCTATCTGGGAATCACCTTTGAGCTCCAATCATGAAAACACATTCCAAATAAAGTCATAAAATCAAAAGATGGTATTGGTATATGGCATTAAGGACTCAAACCTTAGATCAAGTTTGATGCACAAATTAAACACTCAGCAGCTTCTTAAAGAACATCTCTCTTATAGATGATAGAACTGTTTTTAATCTATAAAGTCATTTAAATCATTGCCTTAAACAGCTGCTATGTAGGTGGTGCATTAATGTGATTCATGATGAAGAACTGCAAACGACTGAACCTAAACAAACTGACTGAACCAGATACAAGCGCTGCTTGGATGTGACAGTCACACCAACATCACCACATCACACCTATAGATATATATGTGATGAACAGCTGCTTTATATGGTGAGACCTGTGTGAAATTAGATGCACACTTATATAGAATTATAAATGTGTACATTGAAGCACACACACAGCGGAGGTCTGTAATTATAGCTGTGCTGAATGCTGCCAGTCAATTTTCACATTGTACCACTGGCCACTCCAGCTCCACTTCTACTATGAAAGGCTGCTGAGTCTGAATTAACCCCACAGATAGAAAGAGAGCTCATCACAGACACCTCTCTCTCTCTCTCTCTCTCTCTCCGTCTCTCCTCCAAGTAGCATTTGTCACCGCCGCTATTATTTCAGGTGTGCTAATGGTATCGCAGACACTTTTGCTGAGAGACAAAGAGAGAAGACATAGTGTAAAGAGGAGAGCAGAAAGAGAAAAGGGAGAACAAGAAGAAAATGCAGTCGTCATCATCATTTCTCTCCCCCCCCAAAAAAATCCAGGGGTGAAGGATTTGGGTGAGGGAAGGGTAAGGGGCGTCACGTGTTGGCCAGTCACACCGTTGAGGGTGCAGGGGTAAGGGTGGCAGTGGAAGGATGGGTGAGGGTGGAGGGGGCTTCTCACACCTCCCAGGGAGACTGTGAATTGATCAGCACCTTAGCGAGAGAAGAAGAGAGAGGGAGGGAAAGTGAGAAAAGGGGAGGGCGGCAAAGCAAGAGAGATGAAGGATGACGATGAGGAGAGAACAAGTGGAAAAAGCTGGGTGTTGGAGCTGAGCTACAAAACCAGGAGGGGGAAAACAGAGCGATAGAGGAAGGGAGAATTGAAATGGAGGCTGCAGAGGAGGTGTGAAGACTCATCTTTTCCTGGATGGGTGTGAGTTTAGGCTAGAGTAGAGAGTGGCCTGGGAGCACAGCATAGCCTAGTGGTAATAAACCAGCAAACCCCAGTAGAGAAACAGCTAACAGCAGCTATAAGGGAACCATACGATCAGTCTGTGGAGGACATGTTTACTGAAGTTCTTAGACCAATAATTCAATAATACTTACAACATCACATACAGTATGTTGAAAGTCAAAGTCTCAAGAGTTACTTTTTTAAATGTGGTTATTTATATAATGTTGTCCACTTAGTTATATTTCAAATGACAGACATCTAATTTTAACTTGAAACATACAAATACGTAATGTATTAAACTGCTGAGTTAATGTTCCATAAAACAATAAAGAAGGCACAGTCCAGCGTATAATTAATAATGTATAGTGTATCACATATGTAGGTTTTTAACACACTCTGTCCACAATATATATATATATATAAACTGTTACTTCAAGTTGGGTGTTCAATATAATGCAGACGATGTCTATTTTGTTTGAAGTTGAAGGACTTTTATTTTGACAATGAAGGATTTAAAGAACCTCCTACATGTTTTTGTGTTAAATGTTTCTGTAATTAAAATCAGATATATAATTTTAGAAGAAAATACAAATAAAAGCAAATATGCTTATGTTTTTCTCAGGCTTTACAGCCACACTGACTCTTTTGATTTTCAGAATAAAATCATTCCTCCAGATGATGGCCGGTTTCTTGCCCAAGCATCTGGTCAAGTATAAAAGCCTTAACCACAACCAGCATTTGGCTTGTGGCTGATCTATATCTCCCAGCCTGCAGTCACATACAGTCACATGAAAGTACAGTTGTAACACACACACACACACACACACACACACACACACACACACACACACTCCGCAAAACCACTGTGCAGTATAATTAAGCAGTGCAATTAATTAAACAGTTTCAGATTAAACTTTGACAGGCTTTGTTAATTAGTATATTCCATTTATCAAATCCCAATTTTTGTAAAAGACTGTAATATGAGGTTTTTCCCGTGTCAATGCAAAAAAAAATCAAATAGATATAACACAGAAAGGAAACTAATAATAGTATAAACTTCAATAACAGAAACGATATCCAAAATAATAGTGATAAAATCAAGTGAAATATATTTTATAACAGAAAATAAAACGTAGTGTATAATTTGGGACCACAATGGAAATAAGTCTCAGACGGTATGTCGTCGTCACTGACATTTTTGTGGCACATGTCCCCCGTAAAAAAGAGAGACAAGATGTGGTTTCATTTGAATCAGATTTAGGTGCCTTCAGGTGCTTTGGTGGACGGTTGTAGAACCAAGGGCCGTGCACTAACACTTTTGCCTCATGGGTCTTACTCCCTAACTAAAAGTCTACTGCCAGAGGACTGTAGGTAACCCGGTCTCACATGTTTCCAGGCACAAGTCTGCTACTGACTTGAAAACCACTAGCACAATCTTAAAATCAACTCTTAAACAACCACACAACCAATGAAATGATTTGTTGGTCAGCAGTTTGAATGATCTGCAGTTCATCTAAACATGTCGCAGATTAGTGTTTGTCCTTTGGTCCTCTGCCTCTGAGAGAAATTAGACACCTTGACAATATTGCTAGGAGAAAAGGCATGTTTGGAGATAGTTACAATATGGCCTTCCAAATAAATTTTATATACTTACGCGCACACACACGTTTACACACACATATCAGGTCAGATACTTGAACACCAGTTCAGGAAAGGGGCACCCGTCCATCCTAGCAGCAGTGAATCAGATTACCAAACATCCTGATTGACTGCAGCGGTTGCCAGTGAACCTACAGCCATCTCTCCTAAACAAAGTTATCTCTATCGAAGTTCATGAAGAGGTCAGTGGTCACATCATCTCATCTAAGATTTCTCGTATACTGTACGACCCTGCGTGATCCTAATAAAGAAGCTTTCAAAGCATAAATTCCTGTCATAACAACAAATGTCAGAGGTACGGTGAAGTACAGGAGACTGGTGCTGCTGTGCACCAACTGAGGCTTTGCTGCAATAAATGGAAGCAATTATTCTCCACCAAAGGCTTTTTAAACAATGAGACACAAACTTGTTTTCTGCAGAAAGTTTTTCTTAACCCACATGCAAACTGTCAAGGAATCAAGGTAACATGATTTTAAATTTATTCCACGTAGCTTTTGTTAATTATCACAAGTGTCATAACCATCAAAAGACAACAACAGACGACTTGGCACGCGCTAATGTTTGACACTTCTATCTTTATACCCTTTGTTCTGTCGCTTTTTCTTTTCTCCTTTGTTTATCACACATTATACCACACCTGCCTCAGATAATTATTCCTCCCTCTCACTTTTTCTGCTTCGTCCTTGAATTTCTAAATGCAGCCAGAACCTGTAAATTTGAAGATTTCTATTCCAAAGAGCCCTATACTGCATCTACTCTGGGGGGGAAATAAAAAGTCATTACATTGTCATTAAATTATACAGGTTGTCTACCTGCAATCCTTACCAGAAATTGTTTTGTTTTCTATAAATAATTTTTGCAAGACTGGGAGTTCTTTTCTTTAATGTTGTTTATTTCATTCAGAAATTAAATGTCTCATCGGAGATAGTCAGATGCATGTGTTTTCAAAAGAATGGAAAAGTTCAGTCTTTTATGAGGGTGAAACAGTTGAAATTGGAGGAGTTGTCTGCAGGAATGTAATGCTTTAATGTTATCTGCATTGAAACACTCTCATTACAAGCAGTTTAAAAACACATCAGTGCATGGGATCTTTTCTCCGGGTAGTGCTTTGTTTTTATTACTTCTATACACATGCTCAAAATGGTGTAATGTTATATCAAGTAAAGACCTACATAAATTCAGTTTCTGAAAAAGCTTTTGTATTTTTGCATAGTGTCACTAAAAACCTTGTCGCTCTACCTTTGGCAACTTTCATGATTTGACTTCAAGGTTAAGAAAATTATTCAACTGCTAGATTTTAAAATATTTTTCAAAAAATATTATATACTTTAAACAAAAAAGAAAAACCCCATAAAAAAAACAGGTGGTTTTCCTCTGTCTCCGAAAACTTTTGGTGATATGAGGTAATCACTCAGCCCAAGTTATATAACATAAATTTAGTTTAGATTAGTATTTTTTATATAAACATAACTGAACTGGAAAACAGGCTCTAAATATTGCTTCAATGCAACAAAGAGAGAAACAGAGCAGCTGCGGCTGACCACTTCTGCTTTCCGAAAGGGAAAAAAACACGACTTCCATCCAAAAACAGTGACAGAATTAATTAGGCCGGATTGACATGTAAGCAGTGATTACAATGTGCCTGGATTTGCTCCTCACCACCAAACCACCAGAGCTTCCACTGGGCTTTAAGTTCCCAGTTCCTGTTATTTTCACCAAATCCTGGAAAACAACCTAAAATCTAATTTACTCTACATATTAAATGTCATAACCTCACAACCCAGGAGCCATAGACTGATATAGAATTTGGCAGATAATAGTGTAAATCCTGTGGCTACAGTGCAGTATTGACAAATAATTAGGTGCATTAGTTGTAGAATCAGATGGAGATCAGATCAAGTGGGTTTGAGGAATCAGGAAAACTCACACTGTTCGGTCACATACAGGTGAAATAAGATAACATTAGAAATACATCAGACTCTATTCACATAGTTAATTCCAACCATCTACAGTGATGGTAAGTATGATTTTTGAGGTACTTGTACTTTACCTAAGTAGGTCCATTTTATACTACTTTACACTTCAACTCCAGAGGGAAATACTACATTTATTTAACAGCTTTAGTTTACTAGTTAGGTTGCAGGTTCCGATTTTAGATACAATCATATATCATATCATATTTGTATCCAACAAATAAAAAATGATTAAATTACAGAGTGTAAAGTAGCCCCTCAACTAGCTATATTTAAATGCAGCTTACACATTTATGCATGAATAATTGCAATCCAACAATGTGATATATATAAGAATAAAACCGTGAAAGGGTCCATTCTGCATAATGAGCACTTTTACTCATAGTTTCTTCAAGTATATTATGATGATGCAACAGAGTATTTTTGCACTTTGTTATTGATTATTTTAAATAAGTAGAGGATCTGAGTATTTCTCTGCCACTGCCCATGTGTGACACAAATCTAGTCAAAGCGCTAGAATAATTAGCAACTGTTTTTGACCTGTGCCTGTAATATCTCATGGTCCCTACCAGTGGAAATACCAGTGATTTAGGAGCAGTGTGGGTTAATCTGAGTCTCCCGAGGGAATCAACATCACAGAGCTGTGCATAAACATTTTAGAGATTGACCTTTAACCTATCAGGCATTTAAAAAAAAAAAAAAAAAAAAAGAGTCTGGTGGGGTGACATGTCCAAAAGCATTACAGATCACATGCAATTTCCCTTAGACGTTCAGACAGGTAAATTGTGTGCATGCGCGACACATTCTCTTGCATAATGTAACATTGTCGGTCCCTGTGAACCCAAAAGCTCCTCAAAGTAACACAGGTAAACGTCTCCTCTGATTTTCCAACGACTACATATCTATCGTGAGATGCACGTGAAATATACCTGCATGCAGACACACACACACACTTACATACATAGTCTGAGAGCCAGTCTCTGGCTGACAACATCAGTGCAACCTGATCTGGCTTAATAAAGGCCCTTACCTGCATTTACGGCTCTGTTAAAATGCCCTCTTGTTGTTCTACCAATTCACCACACTATAATTGCACTGAGGCTGCATATGGTCCTAATCTAGTGCCCAGCGCAAGATAAAAGCCAACAGGCCGCGAGTGTACAACGCAGGGGAGAAATGTGTGTGTGTACATGTTCATATACTTGACTGTTGTGTGTGTGCTTGTGTGTGTATGTATGTAAGCATTTTAGGGTAAATTGGACTCAACGTAACTCAGGGGATAGTTAGGAAAACTGCATGATGTCACCGTTATTTCACTGTAAACGCAGTTGATTTGGCTTTGAGGATTTCTGCATGCGGCAGCCTCAGACATGTGCGCTGAGGCTGGTTCACAGATCCCACCTCCACATCCAGGCTTTGAACTTTTTACTGAGAATCAAAGTGAAGTATTAACACATCAGGACAAATTAGTGCCCTAATTCTTCACCTATTATGTGTTTTTTATTACGATTTCCAGGAATATTTGCGACAGTTGTACTCCAAAATGAGAACAAAATATACTGTAAGTGTAATTTTTTATATGTTGGTTTGTTTGGTTCAACTTTACCACTTATACAGATAGGACCCTTTATATTTTCTAAATTATGAACTTCAGGCGAAGACTTTGGCAAGAAACTAAATAAACTAAATAAACAGCTCAATAAATGGATTAAGACTGACAGGAGATTGGCTTGTGGACAACCTCACAGTGCTTCCTTCGTGCTAATGCCAGTGCTTTTGCCTGCTCTGCCCAGTCAGGTTTATGAAAGTCAGCCGGATTAGAGCCCAGCTGGGGCTCAGTAAACCAACACTCGGCCCTCGGACTCACACCGCCATACATGACTTCCCAAACAAATCTGGACGTCCACCCCGCCCTCCTTTATTTCGGGCTCCTCCATCGTTCTCCCCTCGATGTTTTTCCTCTTCACAGGCATGGCTAACACGGCCTTGCACTACAACTCACACACACACACACACGTGCTTTGCTCCAAATTAAAATACCAAGACTTATTGAGCAATACTCTTCTAATGGTTTCATCCACCACTGGTTTCATCTTTGCACACATAAACACACATGCAGCCTCTCCTCTCTTCATACGTAAGCTGGCAGAAAATCTCTTAAATCCCACTCTATTGCCGTTGTTGTGTTGAGTCTCGGCTGGTGCTCGCTTTCGAAGAGCATCTGAGACCAGGGCAATTAGAACCTGAGCGGGGCCTTTGGGCATCAGACCATTTAGCATAGAGGCTAATAAGGCTGGCTATCGAAAAAAACAGACCTATTGGCACTGCACCACTGTTCAGTATTGAAGGTGATTTGACGGCACTGAATCGTATCAAAGAGCTTCAAGATGTTTGATTCTTCCTGTGAGAGCTCACATTTGGATAGTTTTTCTGGAGTAAATGTGAGGAATTCTATCTCCCAGGACTCACAACACTCATGTGCCCCCGGTTCAACTTCCTTCTTTATTGTATATTCTTAAAATAGAATGTTTTGAGCCCACATTTGCTCTTTGAGACAGAAACAGCTATAGAACCAGCTGTATAAATAAATGCTACATAAGAATGCCCTGTCATGTAATAAACTCGAACATTTATATGACATTTACATAGAGACGGACTCAAATTTGTAACACCAAAACTGGCATGCATATTGAAAAAGGACTAGTAGCAAACACAACACTGTGTGATTTTTAATCTAGAATCACTGTAATACTTTGACAGGTGCATCAGTACACAGACTTGTCAGAAGACCAGAAGGAAACTGTTAGAAGAGAGATTGTTTTACAAGAGATCCAGAGACAATGTGTGTGCAAGAGACAATGAGAGGAAAGGTCATAAAGAAAGCAGAAAAGGGAGAGAAGGGGTGAACAACGCAAGAGAAAAGCAAGAAAAAGAGAAAGAAAGAGCAATGGAAGGTTGCTGCTAATTCTTCCATATCTAAGCCTCTTTGCAGAAACTCCCTTTGTCTTCCAAGTCCCAGTCATTAGAGCCTAATCCTATCAACCAGGGGCTAATCTGAGGGCAGAGGGTTCAGCCCCCTCAGCTACACAGCCCAACACACACACACAGCCACACAGGTGTAAAATGTAGACTCGTAAATACACAGAAACACTATTACATTTACACATTCATGCACTTGCACATGTGCACACAAGGAATTGTTCAGATGTTTGAATGTGCACGCAAAGACTTGCAGGGAAACGTACACAAAGATAATGAGAAGCCCATTTTTTAGTAAACTCATTCAATCTAAACTATTAAAGTATCACACAAAATCAATAATTTACCCTTCCAGCACAAACTTTTTAGGCTTTGTGATGTTCTACTTTATGCCTGGGTGGAGCAGAGACCTGTGTGCGTATGCATGTGTGTGTGAGGAGCATCAGTTTCCCACACATTCCAGCAGAGCCTCTCCCCCTGCCATCATCATTCTCCTCTTTATTTCAGAGCTGACTATGCCCAAGATTAGTTATTGATCAGCGAGGATATAAATTATTCTAAAGTGAAAGCCCAACAACACAGTCATTATAGATCGACTATTGACCAGGTCCGATATATCATTCCATTTCCACTGCACTGCACCCCTGCCACTGGCCGAAGAAATGCTCAAATAATGAGATGGGGGATTTTTATGACTCGGGCACACTCTGCTTGACCTTTCGGGGAAGGTAGATGGACGATATCAGCATCGGCTTCTCAAAAGCGATGCCATTTGGAGAGTTTGGCCAGAATGACCTGGTAAATTAAGACAAAGACAGATTTCAATGGAGATGAATAGCCTGAGCATGAGCGGTTGCCTGAAGTTACTTCTTGGTTTCAAGTCAGAGATCAAATATGAAGAGTTTGTTACAAAATTAATCATTAGCCATGTGGAAGCAGCTTGCCTAAGGCTCTCTCTTGACCGCAGAAAATGAAAAGATCAGTCTTGTCCCTGGCTGACAAACCAGTTAAGTGTAAAACATTTCAATAAAAACCTTATAAAAAGTATAAATTGATGAATATCAGGTGATATCTTGTGGGTTCTGCCATTTGTTTCATTGTTTAATATCAATGGATCCAATGGGGCAGATGCACCATTATTTCCTGTATATCTGACTCGTGGCGTAAGCACTTTGTGAGCCGTCTTTTGCCTCCCTGTTGCTTCCTGGTTCAATCACAGTTTTGTTTTGTTGTTGCTTTGTGCGGCGTTGTGAGCAGGCGGAGAAGGGGCTGGTACAAATGGGGGATTTTATCCACGGAGGTGTCAGAGAGTTTAGCAAAGTGTAAAATACTTAAAGCATCGGGGCAACACAATCCCCTGCTGGTCACAGTATAAATCACCATATATTCTTATTGGCCTAAGCCCTTGTTATGAGTAAATACATCCACAGGCAAGGGAGGCTGGCAAGGTTCATGGGAGATTCATCCAGCAATAGCGGAGTGAAAGTCAAAGTGTGTGTGCACATGCATGTGTGTGTGTGCGTGCGTGTGTGTGCACCACATACCGCTTAGGAAGGCTAAGGAGAGGATAAGGCGATCAGCAGAGTGGGAATATCACGCCTCTTAAGCATGTATACACTTACTAACTTTTACTTTTTCACCCAAAACCTAAATAAATCCCCACTCATCTAAGCATGATAGACTTCCCTCACCCCTCTGTAGTTTTCCTCTAAATAATCAAACCTCCCTCATTTAGAGACTTTAGCCTGACACATTTTAAATAAAACCAAATATATGTAATGACTACGTCTTATTTACAATCAGAGATGCTTGTTTACAACATTTTGTACTCACTGTTTTGGAAAACCAGAACCACACAATATCAAGTCATTTTCTATCCCAGGCCAAAATTATTTATTGCTTTCAGTTCCTTGTCTATTTAATGGATGAATTGGGTTAACGGACAGAAGACGGGGGAGGAGGAGAAGAGGAGGGGGAAGTGAGGAAGGGAAAGAGGGAAGGGGGGAGAAAAACAGTTTCATATTTCTGTAAGCCTCAAACTTTTGGCAAACAGAAGAAAAGAGAACTTGGCCCTAATTCCATCTCACGCTGGCGTTTGTGCATTCTAAGTTCTCGGGGGCTGCTCTGGCGGAGGGCCTGAGCCCGTAAATTGGATATTAGGGGGCGATATAAAGGAGCCTGTGTGTGCTCCCGTCCCGGGGAATTATTGCCTCCAATATCCCTGCGTATGCGTCTAGGGCTTCCGAAGCCAGGCCAGATAGATCCTCATCTCATAAGGGGGCCAAGACTATATCCATCGCTCCTTAACTTTTATGAAGCTCCCAAGCTCTACAATGGGATTTGCCAGGGTGTCTTTTCCCCTCATCCAAGCAGGGGGAGGGGGTGTGACAATGCAGATATAGCTGCATTCTTCGGGCTCCAAATCTCCGACCTCCTATTTGAATACAAGCATTCCAAATTGTAAAGTGGCATTCTTCTTTTTTCTCTGTGAAGCCAGCTCTGTGGCGAGATTTCTCCCCGGTTTAAGAAATGCCTTTTTCCCTACTTCTCAGTCTTTCCATCCTGACTCTCACGCTTGCACATTTTTGTCTTTGCACATTCTTGCTTACATCTTTTCCCTGTTGTTTACGCTCACTCTCCACCTATCCTTGTACATGTCTTGATTTCCTCTCCCTCCCTCTGTCTTTCTTAAGTCTTGTTCTCTCCTACGAAGGGCTTCAGTGACTGCCCCCCTCCTCTCCCACCATGCCCTCGTGCGCCCACCCCCACCCCCTTCTTCCCTTGGGTAATCCTAAGAAGGGGCAACACTATCAGAGGGTGTGAAATTAAATACATTACAGCATTGCGGATTAAAGTGTTTCATAGGCAGTTGCTCATCCACATCAAACTTTAGCTTTTTAAAACCTAACATTTGATCTAGGTTAGAAACCGAGGCCAGAGGAAGGGATTGGGACACTTGTGGGCCCCAGAGAGCAGTGAGAGCCATACTCACTAGGAGAGGAGGGTGTGTAGAGGCAGACAGAGGGAAAGTAGATGGTGGTTCAGAACTTTTTCTGTTGCCGGTGCAGGAAAAACACTTGGAGGAAGTTGCCGTAAGAAGAGGAGTTGGACTAAAAATTTACAGCAGTTACTGGAAATGCCAGCAAGCAGGAAAATAAAGCAGCTGTGTGTTCTCTTTCACAAGGCATATATACGAGGATAGCGTAATCTGGGAATTAAAGTGCCTGCACATAGGGCTGTGTTTAACCAATGCAAACACAGGTAATCTTGCCTCTTTCAAAAGTAATAAATGTTAATGTGCCATTTCCCAGTTAATGAGAATTACTCACATCATCCATCACATCATCACAATCTAGGCCACACATGGCTGCCATCTTACTGGACCACTGCTGCACGCTGGATGAAGTACGACTTCAGATACATCTCTGTGGGAAGTGTTTTCCTTATTATTTGAATGTATAGACAGCAAAGTCACTGCTGAAATGCCCTTGATCGAGGCCCCCAGTAGTAGAGGGTCGTGGTTGTACAATATGCAGTAGCTTATATTTGTTAATGCGTGAAGGCCAAGCATGTTCAGGATCAATTGAAAAGAAAAAGAACAGCTGCAGTTCAGCCTGAATTTGTTGTGACTATGAAGACAACATGACAAATTTTCATTGACATTCAGACTGTGTCCCCATTATATAGAAAGTCTGCTAAATTAAATGAGGAATGATTCATTAATTTTATTGATTATCAATAAACAGAAAATTAATTGCCAACAGTTAATTAATTAAAGCAAACGTTCACAGATATGATGATTAGTGTCTAGTCTTTGTTTTATATCATCTGTAAATTAAATATCGTTAGTTTTTGGGACTTACGGTTGGACAAAACAAGCAATTTAAAGATGTCACATTCAGCCCTCAGAAGCTGTTATCTGCACTGGTGATCATCATCAAAATAATCAAGAAAAAAATTAATAATTAAAATAATTGTTAGTTGTTTTAAATAATTGTTAGGCAGGGTACACCTGTTCAGGGTGTACCCCGCCTTTTGCCCAATGTCAGCTGGGATTGTCTCCAGCCCCCTGTATGCAATATAAACGGTTGACGATGGATGGATGGTTGCAATTTGTACTTTCATTGACAGAATACTTTCCACCAAATGTGTGGTTTGGAGAATTATTTATCAACTCAGAATTATTTATCAACTCAGATAGGTGAGAACTAAACTAGAATTACAGTTAACTTGTAAACTTGTACTTACCTGCCACAGTGTTGCTTTCACACTTAAATTAACAATGATGATTTTGCTGTACAGAGCATAGCTTCACGGATGTCCGTACCTGACCAGATGGACGTCTGTGAAGTCTTTTCTGGTGATGAGTTCAGATGTGAAGGGAAGTCAGTCCAGCTGGGATCGGTCCTTTCTTTCTCTCTTTCTTTCTCTCTCTCCTTATTCCTCTCCCATTCTAATGAGTCTCCAGGGACGCCAGCTCTCACTTAATCCACTCATCTATTTTGACTTCCTTCACTTGACAACAGTAACCTCAGAACTCCGGTAAAGGTCGTGTTCTGTCAGCTTTGTTCAATGACATCTATTGATGCAGCTCCCATGTACAAAACCGTGAGTTTGGGTTACATGGCATCAATGAATGAGTGAAGAACATAGACATTCCACAGGGTCAAGACTTCAACATTAAAGATGTCAAAAGAGAGAGAAATTTGTCATTATATAAGCATGAGGTAGTAATAAGCTGAGGAGCAGAAAGAAGAGGTGGAGTGTTGGTATTATATTATATTATATTACATTATATTATGTAACTTTTTGGTGTCTTTATTTGTTCAGGTTGGTTCAACTGAGTGCAGGGATCTTTTCTCAAGACAGACATGGTACAGAAACCAACTGCAGCTGTCTTTAAGACTTAACACAACAACTACTTGAAGATCTAACAGACACAACAGAAACATCTGTTGCTGTCTAGACATAGCAACTTATAAAGAAAGCCTGAGAGCAGGACAAGGTTGCAACGCCTACTCTGAGAATGAAAATAGCTATATTTTTATGTGATTTATTAAGTGTGGTACAGTGTGAAGGACTTCATTACAGTAAAAAAATGTGAATACATTTCCTACTTTATTAATTTTACTAGTTTTACAAGTTAAGCCATTCACTGACAAAAATGAAAACGGAAATTCAACAAAGTGAACAAACGCTCAGTCAACACTGATATTTGTTGTTTAAAGCGAAAATTACCTGTTTGTTGGCTACACAACAATGCCAGTTAACTGAGGTTAATTGAGCTGACTCCTCTCAAGCTAAAGGTTAGAGTTTTCTGGAGCAGGGACTAGGGTTAATAACTTAGACCACATTCAGACCAACTTTAGCTCTGCTTTATGAACACATGGGGGCGGTCCTTCCTGGTAACCCGACCTTAAAAGACAGTTTACTGTGATACAACGTGCACACATACCATCACAGAATTGCTCTATAAATTCACATCACATCAAACTTTTTCAGATACAGTATGTTCCCTTTTTCTAGTTGTGTATACGTAGCAATTATTATAACAACTTTTTGACTGGATGCCAATGATGGCACCAGACTTGACTGACAGATCTGGTTAACTACAAATCCTCTATCAATGTCAATGTTTGAGTCATCTTGAGATTCGTGTTTCTTGTTGATTGTGCTACTGGGAAAAGAATCGTCTAAGGTTTTAAATTATTGATTGAAGGATTTCAGGTCACAATATTTTCCCTAAATCGGGTTCATAATGAATGGAAAAAATCCTTCATGTGATCCTCAGTCTTTCATAGGTTGATAAAGGGAGTAAACATGCACCAAAAAAATGGAAGCAATCCAACAATTTTTCCTACTTATCTGAGCATGAATGACCAAAATGACATACGCTAAGTTCCCAATGAAGCTAACCTGACAAATGTCTTTACATTTTCACCTCCCAGATGAAAGCTGGCTAGGCCTTTGTTTACAGGCAGAATGAAACATTTAGGTTGATGCGTGTGTCATCCCACATCCACTGTACGACCAAGCTTTCGCTAGTGACAAGTCAATCATCCTCAACCTTCCTCGGGTAAACAAGCAGCACTGAAAGAGCTGCCACGTGCTAACCAGCCGGCACGCTAGGACACTCGCTGACAATAACACCAAAGGAAAAACAGATTAATAAAGAGAGAAAGGAGGGTGAAATAAAGATAAACACAACAGAAAAGGAGAGCAGTTGGAGGTGGTTGGCGGGAAGGGGAGGGGGGTTAAGAACGCTGGCTGGCTGTGTCTCTTTGGTGAAATCTAAATGTGAGTGTATAATATGGGCCCTTCATAGGATTGATCCAGAACATTCCCCCCTTCACTGGGCTTTTCTTCCTGCTCAAATTGAGGGATTACCCCAGGAGGAAGTGCTTTGATTAGCCACAATAGGCATCTATCCTCTGTTGATTTGTGGGATTGAGGAGGCAAATCCCTGACAAAAAGCTGATACAGAGAGCGAGGGCCACTGGATGATGCCTGGCTGAGGGGGGTTGAGTGGGGATTTTCCATAGAGAAACAACCAGGGATGGCCTCTTCCAAAAAAAAAAAATTGGCAAACGGTGAAAAAAGAAGAATCAAGGTTGGGTCGGAGGTCACACATGAGGGAGGGGGAAGGGATGTCTTGTGAAGTTCACGGCAAAGGAAGATGAGAGGGAAATTTTTAAAGGGGAACTTTATCCAAAGAGGTTTCACAATATTTCTGTGTAAAACAATAAAAAGAGTTCTGAGTAAAATGAAGAAAAAGGCCATCATGACAAACGTCAAGGTGTGACAGTTAAATCCAAAAATCACATTGACAGAGAGGATTTTTACATTTTTGTTGGAGACAACTGCTCACTTGTGTCTTCTTCGATGACTTTTACAGCTGTCAAAACTATCGGTAAGCACACTGAAAACTTGGAGGAAGTCTTTTCGTTGACAGAATCCCACAGATTATCCATATGTTTGACCTATTTCCTCATCTTCTCTTTAACACAACCCACATATCAGTAAAATGCAAGTAAAACAAGTGAAAAGATGATTGTTTCCTAAAGTGAAGTTTAGGATACAGAATGTTGTGTTGACTCTCGTGAATTCACGAACTCGGACAATGGGGTGTTAACAGGTGTCTGCTACTAAGGGTCGTAAAATTCACTCAATACACAAAATCAAGCACTGCAGTTGAGTGTTTTTTTAGTGTTAAGAGTTAGTGGGAGAGAGGTAAACAAGAGGATCAGCCTCTTTTGTACCTCAAGCCCTTCCACTGAAAGTCTCTAATCTGCTCTCTCTTTAACCCCTGTCTCTCTGGTTACTGTTGCAAGAGACCATGGACGGTCCCTGGGCCTGCCAGGCAGGTCCTGTTATCCCAAATGAATCCCAAGCTCCTCTAAACACCGCGGTTATCCAGTTACCGTGGGGACCTGGAGCTACAAGGCACAGACAAACATGGGCTGGGTGGGAGTGTTGGGTGGAGGATTTTTGTCGGATTTACACATATATACGATTTCAAGGTTTAAAACTAAGTACCCCCTCCCCAAGGTCAGAGCCGAGGCGAAGGGGCAAAGACATCAGTGTCGCCAGTGTCGGCTCGAGCTGCCCATGTGATGCCAAAAGGTGCAGTAAAGGCCACACGCAGTACAGAATGAAGGGTCACTGACAAAGTGGGCGTGATGTACCTGTTAGAGGCTAGAAGTGCAACTACGGCTACGGTGAGTTGAAAGGGGCAAAACTTCAAAGAAGGGGGAGGGGGGGGTTCTCATTTAAATTCTTCAGTCCAGTCCCTGGGATTTGGTTTAATGAGCTGAGAAGCAGGGGTAGACAGCTGACTCCTGACTGTGTGTGCATGCCCATGTGTATGTGTGCGTGTGTGCACACGTGTTAGAGGAGTTTTCCCACCACTATGTCCCTATGTGCACGTATCCATGTTTGGTTTGCCAGACTACTGCGGCCATGAACACACACACACACACACACACACACACACACACACACACACACACACACACACACACACACACACTCTCTCTTTCTCTTTTCTCTGAAGCCTCTCCAGCACTGGAGACTCTGCACACGCAAACATACAAGCACACACACACACTCACACTGTAAAGGTCCAGGGATTTGCCAAACTGCAGCAGACTGGGTTTCTACTCAGAAGCCACAGCTCTCCCTCTTTCTGTCACTGCTGCCACTGAAACTGGTCAAAGCTGGCTGTTTTAGTGGCTCCAGAACTGTTGGCAGCAAGTTTTGGCAGCCTTGTATCTCCTTATTTTTTATTTCTCTTCATGCCTGTGTTTTATTCACTCTTACAAGTGGCATCTAAAATATGGCATTGCAAGCCCTCACACAAACCCTGGCTGACTGACACTTTGAACATCACGCTAATCCATCCTGTGTATTCACCTAGTGACGTGTCACCGGTGTAAGTCACTGTTTCTCTCCGGGTGTTTGACACAGCATCGCCTGCCGTCAACCACCGCCTTTTCTTCTCCTGTTGTTCTGTTTTTCCACAGACGTCATCAGCCTAAAGGAAATGATGCTGTAGGCCCTCTGCTCTCTGGCAGAGAAGACAGACCTGGAAAAATAAGTAACACACAGGAGGGAAGCTTTTGGTTATGACCGTTGCTGTTTTGGCTGCTCGCTTTTATCAATACATGAAATATGATTAAAGCCCCGACCTTTCATATTTCTGCTATGCAGGATACTAACATCAATATAGATGCCACTTATTGCCTCTTTAAATATAAATAATTCATGAAAATATATAATTGGAATCTGTCGACTACTGTTAAGTCCTTGCATGAAGTAGTAAACATAAATGAAGACACTCTTGTTTTAAAAGGTTGTCCCAAGAAGATTTACCACAAGAAAATTATGATACTGAACAAACACTGCAATACTCTGTGTGGACATTTGGTCTCAAGCCTGTAAAATGTTCAGGCTTGTTAGGGAGTGTGACAGAAAGGTCCAGCTCTGGCAGACAGAGCTGAATATGACACTAGTGCTAATCTCTAACCCTGCAGGGGAAGCAGGCATACAGAGGGATCCTATTACATCTTTCATTGGGCCCCAGCGGGCCCCATCCTGAACAGAGGGATTACTGGGGGCTCTCGCAGTCACTTAGCCATATATTGCCCCCAACCAAAAACCCACAATCCACCGCTGACATCATCAAATGGGGACAGGGCGGAGGAATGTGTGTGTGTGTGTGTGTGTGTGTGTGTGTGTGTGTGTGTGTGTGTGTGTGTGTGTGTGTGTGTGTGTGTGTGCGCGTGTGTCAAAGGGGAAAGCATGATCACACTGATTCACAAGAGGTAAACAATTAGACGTCAAATTTTTGCCTTGGCATTGCAAGTAAAAGGGCTGCTGATCATTATTTGTTAATGAACGGCAACTGCGTGAAAGTAAACTTATCATCAGCAGATGTGATGGCGGGGGCCGGGACGGTGGCACGTCGCCCAGAAGCGGGCCGAGGTGGGCGGAGGGGTGGCAGTGCAGAAAAGAGAAAAATAAATGGAGCAAGGAGAAAAAGAAACAAGTGAAAGAGTAGAATGAGAATGAGGGTGGGGAGGCAGTGTGTGCGAGAGAGAAGGAAGGCAAGAAGAAGACGAAAGAAAAGAGAATTAGCTGCTGGCAGTAACAGCTGCTCTGGCCTCAATGCCAGAGTTTCAGATTGAACTTGAGGCTTGTACTGTATGACAGCGTGTATGAGTGCCGCTGTATGCGCCGCCGCTCATGTTCTGTCGTGTGCAGGATAGATAGCACAGATAAAACGACAGCTCTATTGAGCAGCTCTGTTGTGCACCTGTCCAGCAGTATTTTTTTCTGGCTTCATTCTCCTGGATTCCACTGTGATTACCCAGCAAAATGCCGCTCCGCTGTAACATCAGCCTGCAATTTACATCCAAATTAGAATCAGATGAATAAGGAATGGCTCTTTTTTTCTGGCCATCCCTCGTCATTCTCTTCCTGTCTTCTTATAAACGCTCCACCCCCCATCCCCATTTCCTCTCTGACCATTCTGAGGCCAAGGTTGCGGTCGAAAAGTCAAAAAAAATCTCCTTTCCTAACCTCCTTAGAGGATGTAAAGGAGAATCCATAAGGACTTAGGAAAAGAGGGCTCAGAGAATCCGCCTGTTTTTTTTTAAGGGACGTAATTATCCTTTCGTAAAGGATGGTCCGGTGTACCCTATGCTGAAGGAGATATGAAAGGAAGCATTGAGGCACCTTTCCTTAGCTTTTAGAGATTTCGAACAGCTCTTATCATGTCTGCCACTGAAATACTTCCGGTTCACTTCACTCAGTTAGGAATCTTCCTAAGAAAAAAAGACTTTTCGAACGCAGCCCAAGTTAGCACAAATTTGACATGACTTTCACTGAAAAAGGGTTGGATGTCTCTATCAAAACAGCCCTTTGAAGTGGGTGAGTGTATCAGCTCTGGGGAGAAGAAAACTTTTATCTGACTTACATCAGAGTTCCTATGAGACCAATAAACTCAAGTACAATAGCAATGCTGATTAAACTGAAAAATAAACTGCAGACAAAACTGAGTCATACTGAAAAGACAATAATAATTTAAAGTTCAGGCTATCTCTGTGGTTTTATTTGCTTTTTACACAGGTTTGGGAATGTTTTTCTGAACAAGTTTGAGTAAGTCATGGACATTTGCAACTATCCTAGCCCCCTCTTGTGGTAAAATATTCACAAGGTGTTTAAAATCAGATTTTTTTCATGAAGTATTGCTAACTGTAATGATATATACAAACACAGAACTATCATCTTATGTGAAAGTAACCATTGATCAGCAGTTATTCCCCATCTGTTGTTTTTACAAAGTAATGGGAGCAGTGTGGTGGTCAGAAAATCAGCAGTTGTCAGCCTGTCAAGAGGGAACTTATGATAATTATCAGCTTATGGCTACAGTGGAAAGTGTAATGTGACTTTATAATACTATAGTACTTTAAGTGGTTCAAACACATCACTCACCATCTTGGCAATTCCCAATTTCTACAATCAAAGCTACAATCTACATCTTTTGAGTATCCTATAAGACCCACGAAAAATATTGTCACTCATCTAAGCTGTCTATCTTAAAGCAACAACTGCAAAGAAGATGCCAGCACACAAAGCAAACGGTGAGCATGGGTAATCTATTTTAAAATAAACCAACCATGTCTTTTTTGGACAAGTCTGCCCCACTGCTACAAAGAAGCTTTGCAGGTGGAATTGAGTCAGTCTACAGACATTTCCAAGGCTAAACAAGCACACTGGCAAATTTCCCCTCAGTCAAAAGTTCTAAATGTAAAACTTTTTCTGATTACATTGTCACTCTGAGTACAGTCAGAAATGTCTGCTTTACCCATCTGTATTATATCCGATAATACAGATGGTCTCAGGGGAGGCTTAGTTTTTTCCTCTTTCCCAGAGTCAGAAACTAATGAATGCCGTAGGACACACCTTTTTTATAAATTTGATGTAGTCGAGGTTACAGCAACATTTAGCTATTTTGGTTCAGTTGTTGAGTCTATGTGATCATCTAGCATAATCATGATCCCACAGGCATCCAGGTACTGAGCAAATCAAAGCAAGTAAAGTAACAAGGGGTGAGGGGGCACCTTTTTCCAAGATTTGTCTGAGGGGAGGCCCACAGTCTACGACTTTGAAAACCACTCATATATATAGGAGCTGGCTGTTCAGGTGAAGTTGCACCAAAATCCTGAATACATTATGGGTTTAGCTGCCATTATCATGCCCAATCCAAAAATGGCATAAAGCAGCTTTTCTGTCCACATGGTCTATATTCCAGTTGCAGCCCATGTACTAGACACCACATATTCTATAATCAAATCTGGATCACACAAACTCTGCTATACGGACCACAATTTTAAGGCAAACCACTTTTTGTGGGTAGAAGGGGTGCTGTACAGCAGCAGCAAACTGGGGCTTTAAACCTCAAGCATCCACCAAGTTGCTGCTGCAGTTCCTCTCTTGTCTTTACTCAGACTCCACATCAACATGTTTACTCCCCTGGCAGAGTGTGAGGGGACACACTCTGCGGGCCTGTATAGCTGGTGGGCCAAGAGATCACAGAAACAAACATATGTTCGCTGGCAACCACGAGCCCCAGAGGATGGTGACTGGCAACCTTTTAACCTCTACACACTCATATATATATATATATATA
>NC_060164.1:23255237-23284639 GCF_021292245.1 Micropterus dolomieu
TATCCTATAAGACCCACGAAAAATATTGTCACTCATCTAAGCTGTCTATCTTAAAGCAACAACTGCAAAGAAGATGCCAGCACACAAAGCAAACGGTGAGCATGGGTAATCTATTTTAAAATAAACCAACCATGTCTTTTTTGGACAAGTCTGCCCCACTGCTACAAAGAAGCTTTGCAGGTGGAATTGAGTCAGTCTACAGACATTTCCAAGGCTAAACAAGCACACTGGCAAATTTCCCCTCAGTCAAAAGTTCTAAATGTAAAACTTTTTCTGATTACATTGTCACTCTGAGTACAGTCAGAAATGTCTGCTTTACCCATCTGTATTATATCCGATAATACAGATGGTCTCAGGGGAGGCTTAGTTTTTTCCTCTTTCCCAGAGTCAGAAACTAATGAATGCCGTAGGACACACCTTTTTTATAAATTTGATGTAGTCGAGGTTACAGCAACATTTAGCTATTTTGGTTCAGTTGTTGAGTCTATGTGATCATCTAGCATAATCATGATCCCACAGGCATCCAGGTACTGAGCAAATCAAAGCAAGTAAAGTAACAAGGGGTGAGGGGGCACCTTTTTCCAAGATTTGTCTGAGGGGAGGCCCACAGTCTACGACTTTGAAAACCACTCATATATATAGGAGCTGGCTGTTCAGGTGAAGTTGCACCAAAATCCTGAATACATTATGGGTTTAGCTGCCATTATCATGCCCAATCCAAAAATGGCATAAAGCAGCTTTTCTGTCCACATGGTCTATATTCCAGTTGCAGCCCATGTACTAGACACCACATATTCTATAATCAAATCTGGATCACACAAACTCTGCTATACGGACCACAATTTTAAGGCAAACCACTTTTTGTGGGTAGAAGGGGTGCTGTACAGCAGCAGCAAACTGGGGCTTTAAACCTCAAGCATCCACCAAGTTGCTGCTGCAGTTCCTCTCTTGTCTTTACTCAGACTCCACATCAACATGTTTACTCCCCTGGCAGAGTGTGAGGGGACACACTCTGCGGGCCTGTATAGCTGGTGGGCCAAGAGATCACAGAAACAAACATATGTTCGCTGGCAACCACGAGCCCCAGAGGATGGTGACTGGCAACCTTTTAACCTCTACACACTCATATATATATATATATATACACACACATACATACATACATACACACACACACACACACACACACACACACACACACACACAATAAAACCTATACATGTCTATAAAATAAACACACAAGGGAAAAAGGATATATAGAGATCAATACGCATGCGCACACACAGTTTTGGTTTCTTGTTCATGCTTAGGCACAGGTGCACATGTATGCACACAGACCACACAGACAGACGTTGCAGCCACACAGGAACATTCACACTCTCTTACACACACACACAGAGCGCCCAGTCCAGCAATATTTTGTATTATTCATGAGGGAGAAAATATTCAAATAATTATGAGCTTATGCTTCTGTGCCATCCACTGTGGTTAAGATACATACAGACAGAAAGAAGTCTACTTTTATTCTATTTGATTTTAAGTTTTTTTTCTTGTGTGTATATACAGTATGTACGTATATTTGTCTAATTTTGCTTCTTTTTGTTGTTTTTATTTATTGAAATGACTTTGAGAAAGAGAGAGCAAGAGAAACTATCAACACGCTTCACACACACACACACATCCTCCTCTATGTCACACATCAGACAGACCAGATACAGTTTTGTTGAAACAACTTTGACATTGAAATAGAACAGAATGTAATAGAATAGAATACACCAGGTTTAAATAGAAATAGTGGAACAGAATAACCCAGGGTAGAATATAATAGAACAGAATACAGCAGGCTTGAATAGAATAGAATAGTATATACAGTAGAATCCAATAGAGTAGAATATATCAGAATAGAATAAAATAGATTAGAACAGAACATAGTCGAATACAATAGAATACACCAGGCTAAAATAGAATAGATTTTTTTTTTACCAGAATAGAATATACCAGGCTAGAGTATAAAATAGAATAGAAAAGAACACACCAGTCCAGATTAGCAAAAAAATTAAATGGAATAAACCAGGGAAGAATAAAACATGCCATACTAGAATATAATAGAACACAATAGAATGCACCGAGTTATAGAAATAACAATAGAATCGAACAAACCTGGGTAGAACAGAATAGAACAAACCACAGTAGAATAGAATAGAACACAACATAGCACAACAAACCAGGCTAAAATGGAATAGAAAATAATAAAAAAAAGAAAATAATACACCAGGCTATAATAGAATATAATAGAACACGACACACCAGGCACAAGAAGATCTTTGTTGTTGGAAAATGATAGAACAGAATAGAATAAAGCGGATATTTTATTGCTCTCTGGTAGAAAATATGGTTGTCAGCAGCTACTCCACATGAACTCTCAGAGTCAGACGTTTCCTCCACGTGATTGTACCACTAAGCAAACTGCAGAACATCACTTCAGTAAAGCACTATGTCTCCAAGCGCCGAGGTGTCACTCAACCTCCTTCACCACCAAACCGACTAAAACAAACCGGCTCGGCGGACCTCGTCTTTGTTCTCTCCGTGTTAGCTGTCCATCACTTTGATTGGCAGACAAGTGTCAGAGTGAGGGAATGTCGCGGGAAGCTGGGAAGAGAGCAAAAGCCACGGCGGCAATCTCAATATTTCATCTCGACCCCCGAAGAAGGCCTCGACGGTCTCTTAGTTTAAATTCTAATCTTGTTAGGCCACAGGGGCATGTCATTTAGAAAGCCAGCCTCCGAGTCTCCATCCCTCTGCTTTCCTCCCTGGCCAAAACAAATTATTAGAAGATTCCATTATTTCTCCATTATGCATATGTGTTTGCGTGTGGCTGGCTGTTAAAGGCTGGGGAGAAAGAGCATGGGTAAATAGGCTTGGTTTAGCCCATCATGGGCCAATATGTCTGGCCCCGGACACAGCTGGGGTCCTCAGGGGTCCTCAAATTGGTCATCATTAGGGCCATAATGCTGTTGTTTTGCTTCTACTAATGTCTCAGACCAGATAATCAGTGTGCAAAAAGGATACCACTATCTCAGTTTTGTCTGTCTTTCATTGTCTTGAGTCTCATTCACAAGGGACAGGTACTATGTGAGGACCTCAGATAATTAAGGAATTACCCTCCAACGCCTGCACTCTGTAAAACTCATTTACAAAGCCTGATTAAATTTGCAGGTTGTCAACAAAGCCCAGCATGCAACAGCATAAGATGAAGACTTTTTGGGTGGGGGAACATTTTAACAATGCAATACCTACTGTTTGTTCACTGTTTCCTAAGTTAAGAACGACCTTTCATCTCAACTTTTAAGCTAACATGGATGAGAAGTCCTTAAACAATAATTTAACATGCTCGGAAACAGGTGTTTTTCACCAACGGTTTAAATTTTCACCTTGCTGCAGTGATGTAAAAATGTCCTCCAGGGTGCAATGACATCACTGTTGGGTGTGGTCTCAGGTGCAAAAAAACCATGTCTAACAGTGATGTCATGGTGTTAAGGATTTTGATCGAAAGCTCCAGAACAGATGCTAAATTGACAAAACATTATATTTTTTTAGCTTGTGATTTAAAACAGCAAAACTTGATTTGTGCGTGAAAAAAAACTTTAGATATTATTTTATAGTTTCAGCTACTGCCTGCATTTTTATAGATGGAACAATACATTTTCTGAACATTATCCCGTTTGCACAGGATTTTCAATTTGCACAATGCTTTCTACATCACAAATAAGTTATGGCTCATTCATTTAGGATTTAAATGACTGATATTCAGTGATATCCTGTGTTGTGTCAACTGCGAACATATCAAACGCGACAATATTATGTCCATGTGATAATAATGTTTGTTGTCTATCTTACCTATTTTAAATATAACTAGGATTCCCATTGATGAATAATCTCAAAGGCAATAGGGAGAAACACACCAACACACACAAACAGCAATAAAACTACCCTCCATGGACATCATCAGGACAGCATAAAAACACTGTACATAAGGTTTTTCCATCATTATAAATGAGAGCTGAGGGAGTTTTCCAGATCATGAAATATATAAAGAGAATTATATTGCATAGGCGATAATCCATACTTCTGCCCTGGACAGTGTGTCAGGGTTATTTTTGGCAATGTCAGCTGGCTGTTTTTAAATGGCCTGCATATTTATAATGTCATGGTTTTACAATTTACAGCCTCAAACGGATTTCCTGCAGTTGCAGGGCCATAATCATGGTCAGTTCATAACTCACCAGGGATTATTGATGCACTTTCACTCCAGCATAACATATCCCATTTGGTCCAGCAGATGCCATTAGCCAATGCACCTTACAGTATCAGGGGTAAATATATTCTTTAGTGGCTGAAAAGACAATCAGACCACAAACTGGCAATGTTAATTCAAAATTCAACTTCACACTGTCAGGGAGAAAAGGTATTCCAGTCAGAACAAATTGTTGCTAATCCAAGATAGGTAACACACATGGGGTAAAATCATAGACTGTATAAAACATGGACGCAGTGTCCATAACTTCACCCATTGGTTTCTGAAAAGCCAGTGTGAAGCTCAGTGTGGGCAGCTCCTGTTAGCTCCTGTTAGCTCCTGGAGGCTCTGGTTGTCACCTTCCTGGCAGTGCCCGACTCTGGCTAATCCAAAAATGGGCAAAGAGGTGAAGCTGAGGTGGGCAGAATGAAGCCTGGTTTCTGAACCACCTAGTGGCTATCCACCTGAGTGGGCACATACATGTTATTCAAAGTGGCTCGCCCTTAATCATGCATAACTTTAAGCGTTAATATTAAGGCTGGGCACGTTAACACGTTATTGCGTTATTAAGTTAAAATTATTGGCTAAACAACTTTATCTGATAGGCCTTCATGTAGTTTTGCGGGGATGTTCTACCAAGTAAATTCCCTCCTGTTGATGTCCTGATAACTATTTAGTAAACCGTAATAGATTCTGGAAACTCACAAAAAGCAAGGATCAGTCTCAATGATTTGTGCTGCGCGTCACGTACAAAAAGTTCAAGACAATTCAACTTTGGCAGCGGGCGTGTGCTTGAGGCAACCACTTCACCTCACTCTAACAGGGACACTTGCTACTAAACATAGGCCCTAGACTGTTTATGCTGCTCCCTGATAAAAGAAAAATATTTCTGCTGATACCTGTTCAGAAAAAAAACCCAAGAAAACTGGACTTGTTTTAACAAGCTAGATAAAAGGTAATACCCTGGCAGTGGCAAACAGCTCTGCTTTAATATTCAATTTGATTACATTAATGTTTAAGTTGAGATTTACAAGAAATATTTTATTGCTACTGTGTAAAGGGAATACTGCTGGTAAAAAGCACCTTATTTGTTTAAAGTGTTTGCAAACCACATGTTATTGCACTTTTGTGTATATAGCAGTGCATTTAAATTAAAAGTGTGCAATACACTACTTTAGAATTCATTATTCAATTTTGCACATAACTATGCGATTAATTACGATTAAAAATTTTAATAATTGCCCAGCACTAGTTTACCAGGCACTAGTACCAGGCTGTAAACATGTTTATTTCTGCTGTAAAGTTGGGCATTTTAACATGGGGGTTTAGGGAGGTTGACTAGTTTTTGGAGCCAGTCTCAAGTGGTCATTTGAGGAACTACATTTTTTGCACTTCCAAGTTGGCTTCACTTTTCAGCCCTGGAGGTTACCACTACTGTAAAAACCAAATAAGATAATTACTTCACCAAAAAGGACCTTAATCATCAATGAACATTATGTGTTTTACATGGTTTGTATCCCTGTAATATCTTTGGATAATTTATTGCTTAATCATGTGTGGATGCACACCGTTAACTAACATTTAAAAACATTTCTTTAAATAAACGTTTGAACTTGTTTTTGACTGCCCATTTCTGATACCCATTTCTGGTGGGGATGCAATTATCCAATCAGTGTCGGCACCAAAACTGAATTTATTAAGCAGAATGGTTATTGGCCAGACTTGACCAGTCTACATTAAGTACAGTTTCTTCTACAGTGTAATAATGAAATTCTGTGTTTCAGTCACTGCAAGCTCCCAACTCAGTTTTGGTACCATAGAAAACCCCCACTTATGCTGCCTTTCATAAACATGGTTTCAATAGATTTCCATGCAGTTACTGTGTACATATTTTAAAGGGGTTATATGTAAGTTTTTGATTTTAATAAATCAAATTTTCAGAAATGAAGCACATACCTGTTTTCTCCGTTGCTATTCTGCTTTTAATGTGAGGTCTCCGGGTCGGATTCAGCCCTGTGCGCGCTCCCAAGCCTCTCTTGTGCTACAGCGAGAACTTGGCAGCTAACGACCTGCAGTCCACCAACGCCATAAAACAAATGGCTCACAGCAAAACGCAGGGTCCACGTAAGGATCCAAAACAACAATAAAGGTTTATGTGCTGAAGCCCATCAGACCAAAAGAACAAAGTGAGCATTAGTAAAGCTACAGAAACAGAGAAAGTCACGTTAGCTCGCAGGCTAACGCCGAGCAGTTGCTAGTGTTATCTGGTGCAGAGTTATTATAACGTTAGCTTTCCACATTACTTCACCAACTAACGCCACCCATGTTACTATCATGTGTACCACTGTTGATTTAGCATACAAGAAAGGATGTAACGGCAAAAACAAATATGGAGCAATTTGTTTACTAAAGGTAGCCTATAGTGATGCAGCCAGGAGCAGCCAGCTAACGCTACAGTAGCTCGGACCTGCCGCTGTTTTCTTCATAACATTCAGTTTATGTTTATTGTGGTTTTACCGATACTCAGGTACACAGCTTCTCCACCTCTCAGTCGCTGTAACTAACATGACCCACATAACATAAAACACTGCAACAAAACAGTCACAACAACCCAGAGGAAGAGCCATCCACTATCACTAGTTACAGTAAAGTTACTGACTGCGGTCTAACTGTTATAAAGTGTGACACAGTGTCGTTATAATATTCAGTCCAGCTCACTAACCGTTTCATTATCATCCAATACATGTAGCTGTGCTGACATTGCTGAGCCTCCGGTGAAAGATACACAAATAATAAAGATAGTTACTGAAAGCAGCAGGCGAGCTAACAATGTAGCACGTCAGCTAAATGCAGTAAATGTACCGTGATCATCATGCGTTTATTGTAGGATTTCTGTATGAAAGTTGTTGTGTTTCGGATCATGCTCGCTCATGACTTCAAGTGAGCACGCCTACGAGCACAGGCCTGGTTGCAATCTTAGAGTCGCACCACTAGTGGCAGCTGGAAACTACATAATGCCCCTTTAAATTAAAATTTTAAAAATGAGCCATGAGCATTTAGAATATGATAAATGTCACTTGCTTCTTTTAGATTGGGAATGTTGAAGAATATACAGTACATATGCTACTCATACTGCTGCTCTGAGCCCAAGGAAAAAATGTTTAGACTTGTGACCATAACAGCACCCATATCACATGATCAAGACAAGAGTGAGACGTTAAGCCAGACACTGCAGAGCTTGAAGCAGATTTGGTCTAAGCAACTACAGCAACACCATTCAGCGCACTGCTTTGTCCACACTGGTTACAATGTGAAGACTCCTGTCAGTAAATCAAGTCAGAGGGGATCATTTAGTCCTAATGGCTCTACTACAACTGGACCCCCTGTCTATCCAACAACAGGCCCCTCAGTACTGCAGCCCAATGTGGCAAAATGTCACCTCTGAAAATTAGCCATCAAGCGGGGGCAATTTTCCCCCTAGCTAAATTGCTAAATAAGTAGCGAGGCTGTAATAGGTAGCAATCTGGGCCTAATCTGATGAGATCATTTGGAAAACGTTGGACCGGGGATGAAAGTAGAGGAGGGGAGCACTGTGTGTGTGTGAGAGAGAGAAAATTGTGTAAAAAGTTGTCTGTGGCTAAACAAATCAGTGTGTAGCTGCATTTTTGTCTATTTGCAGGTGTATAAGTATGTGCTGTGATAACCTTAGAAGACTTCTTTATGTGAGTGTGCCTGCATGATGTACACACTTTATGTTATATGTACTGCATCTGTGTGATTGCCTTTGTATATGTGCGTATATGCATGAGCTAAGCGTCATCTAAGCTTACGCTGTGACTGAGGAATCGTGTGGATACAGCTGGAGAGTCATATGACCACGGACGTATAGCTGTGTGCGTCACTATCTTACTGTGCGTGTGTGTGTGTTTGTGTGTATATAAGAGGGAGGGGATGTGATGGCAGGGGCAGAGGGTGAATATTACTGTAGATGGGTGCCAGATGCCAGCTGGCAGGGGCACAAAGGGAATAGACTGGGAGTGGGTTGAACAATTGCGGTTATTCATAGCTTAGCCAAACAGAGAAGGTCTCTGCCATTAAGAAGCACACAGAGCCGGATTCATGCGGATATGTGTGGATTTAGACGCATACAAACAGTAGAAAATAGCTGTCGATCTTCTTCTGGGAGTAAATGCACACACTCCCCAAGATCTACACATGCTGTAGGAAACACACATCCTTTATCTCCATTTCTTTCACACATACAAGAATGTTAATATGTTTGCGCACCCACTCAAGCAATTACACCAACAACAAAATCCTGTCAGGCTTGTATAAACAGTGTCATCACATTGTTTGCACCTACCTGATAGCATGACAAAATAATACAACCTGTGTCATCATGACTGACACATTGTTATGATTTAGTTATCTGTATTGATTCTAAACTGGGAGGAAGAAAGCTTGATTCATTTCTCAAACTTGGACAATGGGTTTTCCTTTGTTTCAATAGAGTTGCTTGCCTCTGTACAACCTAATTTTCTCATAACCCACTTTTGCAGAGAACTACAGTAATTGTTATTAAGTTCAATCAGAATGGGGTCAGTACTGGAAGCCACTCGGCCCTGTGTTTAGTAATTAACATTTCACAGTGAATATCTCATTACGTGAGACAAAGGTTGCTAATAGGCGGCTCGGCTAGTGAAAACATTCAGCTGCAGCGACAAAGCCCTTCCAGTTTTACTCAGCGCAGATATTTCAGGACTGGGTAGCACTGTGTTCCTTAATAATGTAATGGTGTAATGTCCACACAATAGAACACACAGTCTGCTGCTACGATTTTAAACTGTTATTTAAAGACTTTGGTTTGGTGACACAGAGCTTTATCCCAGATAATGCAAGGTAATATGCTCATGTGAGCCTTCCGCCTGTGTTAGTCTGGTGTCATTTTTAGCTATGCTAGCGGCTCCAAAGATGGCAAAGTCAGTCGGTTGGTACACCACTTTGGTCTGAAATATTTTAACAACTATTAAATGGATTGTTTCCAGACAATGAATCCCAATGACTTTGGTGAACCCCTGATGGATTACAGTGTAAATTGGTTTGGTTTGGTCATGGTCTTTGTGAACTTACGTGATCACATGACTTTTCATCTAGCAACATCATCATTTCAGAATTTCTATTTGTCCAAAAGTAAACATTACAGCCTCACAGAGATGCTTGCATGGCTGTAACCTTGGGTTATCACTTAACGCTGGCTTACTTTAAGCCTCTCATTCAACGTAAGTTAACCTGGAAAGAGGACGCTTGTTAACCCTTAAATAAAAATATATACATATATACTCTTTTGGCCCCTGCGACCCTGTACGCGGGATAAGCGGTTGACGATGGATGGATGGATACTCTTTTGGCATAAAATGCAAATGACTGAATCAGTTTACAAAACATAATTAATATAAGTTTAATGACTCTCTTTGAACATTTAGACAAAATCCTAGTTTGTGTTAGACCTCTGTCCAACTTGTGTAGATCCATTATTGGTATTTGGAAATTTTTGAGATGGCCACAATGGACTTGTGGTAACCAAACAAGCAGCATAAAAACATTAAAGGGTGATCCTGTGTGTGCAAAGACGTTAGACATTTGAGTAGCTATTTCTCTTATATTTGTACAGATTTCGAGTGTACTTTTGTGTTGGGGGTTTATTGACACGCCCTCTGAAAGAAATTGGATGAACCAATGTGCTTGCTTGACGTGCATGATGAGTTGTTGAAATTTGGAAGGAATGTGCGTCTGCTCGTTTGAGAGTCTCTGCCTTCAGTTACCAATAACGGCCTTCTCTGTGTAGGTCCACAAAAAAGTTCACATGTATCTTCACAGATGAATAATTCAGCCTTACTCAAAATGTCATTGCTGTCAGCTCTTCAGGCTGTATGGCAAATGTTGTGACAGGAAACTGACCATATGAGGGGTAAGAAGGTGGTACAAAGGAGACACTTAACTTGATATGGGAGCTTTCAATCAAAAACATATCCACATCTGGATTCCTACCAGACAGGACACTAGACAGTGTGTGTTGACCTTCATGTATTCTTTAAGTGAAGTTTTGGAAGTTATTTTAACACTGTAAAATACAGGCAATCAGACAGGGAAGAAAAAAAACAAATATAAAGGCACGGTGTGATCTAAACAGACAGCAGGCAGAGACCGAGCATATGCTTCCAATATGGTGAAATACAATGTACTCACATATTACCCCCTACACAGTACAGGAAAATGACTGTCAGTCTCACTTTTCTTTAGCCTTATCTCACTTCTCCTTCATATGAATGGAGCGAGAGAGAGATTGTTCATTTGGATGACTGCCTCTATTGGAAAAGCACCTTATTTGATCTGCCTTTTTTGACCTATGCTAGACCTCAGAGGCCTCATCTCCCTTGATAACAAGACAAAGAGGGTAAATGTGTTGATAGTGGCAGACGGTGCTGGAATTCTGGGCAAATGTGTCAAATTAGTTCTCACGTCTGGGCCTCATTCCTCTCCACCTTGCTGTGATCTTTAGCTCCCCTCTCTCCACTGCTCTTTACACCCCAGTCATTCTAGCCTTCACTCTTCCCACGTCCACTGCTCCATTCCTCCTGTGACCCTATCCCTCGCTTCTCTCTCCTCCTCTACATCCATACACTGGGAAAGAGAGATGGGGTTAAAAGGTACAAATCAGGGAAAAAGGAACAAGCTCATCTCTCGCTCATGGATCCCCATGAAAACCACAAGAGGTGGGTTGCAGTTGAACTAAATCTGAACATCTCTTTGTGTGTTTGTTAGATTTTCAAGAAGTCTAGTCAAGTTCTGTTTTCCATATTTAAGTCAAAGAGTGGTGAATGAAAAGAACTTTTGCGTTACCATGTAGCACAGAGAATAGTACCATTGGCAGCAGTTTAGCTAACCCCAGAAATAACATGATGGCTGATGCAAACAGTTGTTTACTGGCAGCAGGTCAGTCAAACACAGAAGGTGCATTGCCATATATGTCTTTTTGCAAATTCATATAACCAGCGTGGCCACGTATGTAATTTTGCACTATCAAGGGAAATGTATCCCTGTCAGTGAAATGCTTCTCTTGAACATGAGGCATGAGATTTCTTCTCTGGTTTCTAGTTAAATTGATAAAATACTTCATCTGACACTTAATCTACAAACCCTTTCCTCTGAATTTTATTAGCAATGACACTGAACAATTGGCCAAACCCTATACACTATAAAATATGCTTGTACAGTACTAATTTGTTTTACCAAATATGTTTTTGAGACAAAATGTAATTGCTGGCTGGATTCAATATTCTAAGCCGTTAAGTGAAACATCTTTATATGGCACAGAAGTCAAATGGAGAAGGTTGTGTGGGTGGTCGAGCAAACAAAGCAAAAGAAGTTTAGTGTCCCTTGAACCTAGTCTTGTTAGGTTTAGGCAACTGAAACACTTGGTTAAAGGTACACTGTTGGGTTGTGTGTTTACCACTAGTAGCACTATGGAGAAATGTTTTTTAATAAGTGGGTCCCCATTTTGTTTGTTCTCATGAACAAGCACACGAGTGACTCAATACATATCCCTGCTAATGGTTTCACACTATTCCCCTGATCTACAGGCCACAGTAATGCGCCACAAACACAGCAAGGGGCCAACAAGGGCAGGAAAGAAGGAGAATGCTAGCCAACAAACAAAGTAGGTTCTCTGGAACTCTGGAAAACTCTGCTTTACAAGTGTTTTAAGAGGAAGGAAATGTACTCAACATGTTTGTTGGACCTCAAAGAAGAGTAAAATTGAGTGTTAACAGCAACTTTGTTTATAACCCACCTTTAGGTATAGTGAAAGATCTAGAAAAAGTCAGCACATGCCATCTTGTGCTTCAAATATGAGTTGTTGGGGTTTTTTTTCCAATATCTAACACAGACCACAATCTTTCGAAACAGCCCATCCTCACCAGAAAAACAGCCATATAGGCTGATTATGCAGCAGCTTATTATGACCCATAGGTTTATTGTTAGGCTTCGGCCTATAGTGGCCGTATGACAGTAGCAAAGGAAGAAGTCAGGTGACATAGTATAAAGTGCGACATAAGGATGGTGGTGGTGGTGTTAAATCAATGTGTCAATTAAACTCAGGACTTTCACTCAGGATACCGAGTCCTGTGTTAAAGAGAGTCAAAGTTGACTTATTTAAAGTTAAATAACATTACATACAGTAGGTGACGTTATGTCACATGACTTACATAATGTACTTAGTTTATCCCAAACCATGATCTTTTCCTAAACCTTACAAAGTGGTTTTGTTGCCCAAACCTAACTACAACATTGCCACGTGTTTAACGTCATCTGAATTAAGCCTAGTTCACACTACACGATTTTTAGCCCGATTTTCCGCTCTGCGAGTTCGGCAACCGTCAGTCTGTGACCGGGGGTAAATCAGTGGTTGATCGGCGGTCGCCAGTAATTATGTGTGAACTACTCAACGACACATCAAAACGGCTCCCCAACACATCACTGCCACATCGCCGACGTCTGCCAGACATCTAGCATGCCAAATATCTGGAGGAGTCGGCCGACTTGACATCCACATCCAGCCAATGAGAGCAGGTATTGTTTGTCTTTATAATAACAAACAACAGCTGTTTGTAGGTCGCGTCATTTCCCGTTTCACATTTCCATTCCATTCACCAGCGTCGGGTGACACAGCCGCTGTCAGCTAGTGTAGTGTGTGACCCCCTGTCACCGATCAGTCACGTAGTGTGAACGCCACAACGACTTCAAGACTCCCGTCACAAGACAGCAAGTTGTGTAGTGTGAACAGCACGGCTATCGGCCAACGCTGAAAGTCATGTAGTCTGCACAAGCCTTTATTTAACTTGTGTGTTGGTACACTTGTTGCTGGATTGGACAATGTAATAAAGGTGGCATTACATTTCCTACAAAATAAATGATCACATTAGTTGTACATAGAACATTATTTTTAGAAGGCAGGGTTGCGAATAGCCACTTGTGTGGTTATTGTGGCCCATTAACATGAAATGTAGGGTTAGGGTTAGCATTGTCCTTAGAAATTTTATTTTTTACCATTTTGCATTGTACACAGTGGTGAAGAATTGAGGACAGTGCTAAAATCAAATGATACCAGATACTCTCTTTGTGGTGTGGGTAGCCTACAGTCTGCATGTTAGTATGTGCATACATGTGTGTTATTTTAAAAAAAATAGTCAAGACTGTGAAATTAAACACAATTGTGAATACGCAGAAGTGTGTTCATGTGTATGACCTAAGGACATTCTCCTGTGTGTCCTCCCAAGTTCCTGAGTTTGCCTCCGATACATTCTCCTCCACTTCAGCCTCACTCCACCAAAGGCCATGTTATAAAGCGTGGGCTTACAGCCTTTATATGATACCGTATAAAACCTCTCAGTAATGCGCTCTGTGCTTCCAGCGAAACCCCTGAGCAAGGTTATAGTGCTAACATGTACTGTATGCTTTATTTATGCATGAGCCACCCGCCTCCTATCCGGGGAATTCTGATTCTTTTCCCGCGATAAAAGTTGCATGGCCTTACCCACTCTGAAGGGAGTAAATGATTTAACACAGAGGCTTACGGTATGGTAAGTAAGCAACTAATGTTAATTCAGCCTTTTTCTGATAGGATATTTTAAGTAGGGGGCTTTGCTACATTTACCCTTTTATCCCCTTTTAATATGGGGAGAGGCTATACGGGGGCAGAGAGACGGAGTCCTGCCGTGTCACGCAACATGTCATCATAATCAGTAAATATTTAGGTAGAAAGTTGTGTCAGCTCTATTCAAAACTTGCTACAAAACTATTCAAAACTACATCAACTGCTTGCTTTCAAATCTGTATGTTTTTGTATTTCTGCATGTGTAAATCTGTGTACTGTTATCTCAAGCTCATGCACATATGTGCATTAATTCCAAAATTAATTAATTTACCTCTCTCATAATGTGCTAATGTGTTTGTGAGCCAACCCATCCTCCCCTGCCCCTGATAAGGACTGAGGCAAAGGAGGCTACATGTGCTACTTTAGCCCCTTCACTCACTGCATCACAAAGCCTCAAAAATTCAAATCAACATTAAAATAGTTTTATGTGTAAGTAAGATTCGGTGAACTCCATTATTTTCCCCACTATTTGCTTGAATAATTCAGGGAAGATAGCTGAATTATGGATAAAGTGTACAGTTTGAAGAACGGGTTCATGTGCAGCCCGGGGCTATAGCCTGGCTTTAATGATGTCTGGAGATGGTGGACGGGCGGAGGGAGAAGTCGTTAGCTTCACAGTCATTTTCTCAAGGATTAAAAACACACTCTTAAAGCAGCCGGGTGGACCGGTGAACTGAGGGGGACCAAAAAGGTGTGAAAATGTAAAATTTTGCCACATTTGGAGCATTTCCTGACTCATAGTCTCATCAGAAGGAGTATAGTGTTTGAGATAATTTTATTCTGAAAGGTCGTTCTTGATTTGGGTGATGTCATCATTTTGCTTTATGATTTTGTAAAGCATATGGCCAAAAGCATCCCAGCTGAATATACTTGTGGACAATATTTGACCATTAATTTTTGGATAAGTTAAATAAAGAATAATATTTTTGTGTTTTATTTGTTTTTTTATTAGTAGTAGTAGTAAAAAGGAGTATCTTATCTTTTGGCTTCCCTTTTGTGTTTTTTTCTCTGTCTATTCCAACGGTTTGGCCATGTTGAAAATCATTGCAAATAACAAATAAAATCAACTATATGCAACATTACTCAGCTCCTCAGACTATAGGCTTAAAAACATCGCAAAGCCTTCAAATTCTGTAAATAAATAAAATAAATATAAAAACACATAAAATAAGAAAGGTCAAAGCAAGAGCTTGTGTCAAAGCAAAATCTCGGAAATGAATTACATCTGCGCATTTTGTACTGTATGAACATTAGGGTTTTCAGTCGTACATTCACTCCGCAAAGGCTTTTGCATCACACAGCATTAGTTACGCATCCAGTATGAGTCACAGGTTCTAGTTTTCTTCACTCACTGCTACCCTATTTAAAAGTCTGGAATCCTAAACTGGAACAGAGAGGATTTATACTATTAGCCGGTAGCAATGACATCCAAAAACACACACTTACCCGCTCATACACATAAACACCCTTCAACAGCCAGCAGGGAGTCTTCCTGTTCCTACTCACTCCAACAGGGAAGCCAAGCACAGACTACTCTCCTAATTACCCACCTTCCTCTAATTATCCAATCATAAAGCCATTAGCAGTCTCACACCATATTAACATGGTCCCGCCTACATGCCAATTTGTGCAGTGCCAAGATGCAACTGGAAGGGATTTTTCAGCATGTAACCTTACCAAGCGCAGTATCATGCAGGGTAAGACTGTGCTTTTCTTGGCCCTTAACAAACAAATAATAGATTTCAAAACAGGATTTAACAGCAGCTGCAGGTTTTTTTTTCATTTCTCCATAAAAGCTCAGCAGTTAATTTACATGCCTTTAAAGGGTAAATACTCCCTTAAATTCTGCTACTTTGCCTCACAGCATATTTCAAAAAGGCAACAGAGGAAAGGGGAGCAGCAACTGTAGGAGGCGTGGCCTTGTCGCTACATAGTGTGTGACGCGAATGGTCAAGGGATGCGGGGGAGTCTGACTGACCACCGCTCAGTGTGGCATGCACAGCGACATAGTAGTCAGAGGTAGTCAGAGCTAACCAGCCATGAGCAGCTTCTGTCAGACTCTCTGTTGGAAATACAAGGAGTCCAGCAGCGCTTTGACAGTCACTAGAAGCATATTTATGACCCTTGAGAGACTTACTGTGTGTGTACCGGTGTTGTAGCTGAGCTGTGTGTGTGTCTGTAGGGGAGTCTCAGCACATTGCCTTAGCCCTGTTGTTTTTCACAGTTAATGTTACTGTTCTTCAGCTCTAAATATCTTGTTAAGCTCTGAATTTATCAGTTATTGGCAGATCCATGTGTTTACTACCACTGCAGAGGAATAAATCTCAGTCATGTACGATGTTGTTTTTTTTCCCCACCGGCATTTATCAGGTTTGCTAACACTACCAGCAGCCGTTCTGATATTTACAGCTGGCACAGCAGGTGACTTACAAACGCAGTAAGGGAGGAGCTAGAAAATTTGCCTGAACCAAACTTAAATCCAAGTAAAAACATACAAGCTACTTCTGAGCAGAAAAGGCAGTTAAAGCCAACAAAACTCTGTGTACAGTGCAAAACAATAATATAGTGTGGAGCTCCTCTTTAAATCCTACACATGTCTAAGGTTAGAGAATAGAGTGCATACACTGTATACAGTGAATGTACCTGTTAAATGTTTCAATTGTGTACTGTCCCATAGCATAAATTACTATTTCTGTATGGAGATAATTGGGGTGTTGATAACCGAATGCTTCATACAGATTTTATTTTTAAAAACGACTTTATGATCTATGATACCTAAAGGAAAACATCCCCACATATTGAAATTTAAAGACCTTCCCTACATACTCACTTACAAACTGCTTAAAGAAATAGTCTTGTCAACATGTGGAAGTTTGTGTCTCTTGCTCTTCTGCCATCACTATGCGGGAAGGTGCAGAGCTATGAAGTGAGATAAACACATTTAGGTTGAGGACAGCAGTTGGTCTTTGAGGTTTTCACTGGAAGCAATTGTGAAACTGTGAAAACAGTATTGGACAACAAATTCAATCGAAGCGATTACAAATCACAAAATGACAAGATTCCATAAACAAGAGTTAGACCAAAAGTATTGTAAAAATGAATTACTAGAAAAACAAGGAAACTGGATTTATAAAAGTAAAGACTAGCTGTCAGATCAGTTACATTGTGACTCTTGCCAGAAAGAAAACAAGTTTCAAGTCCACAGGAGTAAAAAATAAATGGAGGAAAACACTTGTTGTATACCATGCACACTCCCTATATAATTGTTCACACTATAGGACATAAATTGAGATTTTGGACACATATAAATCATAACTGACAGTGTGTAGAGTCACAGAACAGTAATTCTACATAATACTTTGTGGGATTGGTAGCAGAAAGTCCATACCATGGACACTACTTTTTTGTTCCATTGTGGGCACTATAGGACATAAACTTCACACTAAGGATGGACTAAAGACACCCAAATGAGATGGTACAAATAGCACACTATATAGTAAGTAAGGAGTGATTTTAAACACAGCCAATGCTTATCTTGGTTGGCACTAAAAAGAGACAAAAACACCAAAGTAAAAATTAAAGTAAATGTATATAGGCTTTAACAAAGGCATTTGGAGAGTAGATAAAAGTTAATATTTGCTTTGTCAGAGAAACCCCAACTGAAACTAATTGCTGATTGCAGGGAGTGATCAGTTTTAAGTTGGATGAAAAACAAGTTACGTAACTTGTTCATGTGAATTTACGCAGCTCAACAAAAGCTTACAAAAGGATTTACATACTGTGCATTTTTATCATATATATACTTTGCCCCCATTGACAAAATACAATGCACAAGAAAACTAAGAACAAGGTGAATCCTGGTAAATCTATTATTGATATGTGTTCTGTCCCGGCAGCATGTTGTGCAACAGAGTATCCAGATTGTACCCTCCTTTATTCATACCCATCATAGGGATGGCAAGTTATTGGAGGGAATGGGGCGGATGAAGAAGACAGAGAGCACAGATGTTGGCGCAGCTGCAGCGCAGAGGAGATGTTCGGGTTAACAACTAGCACCAGACGTGCACAGAATGCGTGAGAGGGATACTGGGGTGCTAGCTGTAGAGCTAGCTCATCCACCTGACTGATTTCGAAGAAGAGGTCAAAATCTGCCAGAGTGAAGGAAACGAGGAAAAGAAATGTAGAACTCTGAAAAAAGTAAAAGAATAGGAAAGACAAAAGCTAAGTACAAAGTCAAATTCAGGAAGAATATACTCAAGATGAGTTAAATTACAGGCATTTAGAGCTCCAGTAAAAATGATTTTATGAACAATCCCTCATCCTCACCCTACATCCCAAAGTGGAGCTGTACTTTGGGTACATTTGCCCTGTTTTCTTAGGTACACCTCTGGTGACTTACATATACCTCCCTAAAACTTAAAAGCCAATAACAATATAAGAGTAGCATCTTGTCTACAAACAGCAAGCCCATCTACTAGATGTTTTGTCTTTCTCTTCCCTTTGTCATACTTTGTTGTGTAAAGTCAGGGCAGCACATTACATGATTTCTGGGATTTTTTTCAAACTCTCTCCATTTGGAGCTGCAAACATGCAAAGCTGTCCAGTGCTGCTATGAAAGTGATCTACTCACAAAACATCTTAAGGCTGGAGTCAGTTTGTTTTTCTGTGTAGATTAAAACTTTTATTTTCTTGATATCACATGTACTTCCTCTACTCTCCTAGAAATCCCAATTGGCTTTCAATTTCCCATTAAGTCCAGAGATGTCTGGACTTGTGCAGCTGATGGTTGCGGGCAATAGGTCCTGCAGTGCAACGCTTTAATAGACTCCAGCAGAAGCTTTGGCAGAAAGTCGAGCCAAGGCCGGGAATGAAACTGAGCCTGTCAACATTGGCAAAGGCACAAACAACCCACAGAAAAACTGTATCACAGCACAAAATGTGGAGACAAATCCATTCATTCTGCTTTCCTACAACAGCAACTCCAAACACTGGCTACACAATGACATTGTTTTATTTGATGACTCTCTCAGTCTGTTTCTCTGTTAGCCTGTGAAAACATCCTCATTATCTGACCACACGTGCAAGGTGACGGCGAATAATGGTGCTTTGTCAAAACTGATCCATGCCCAAGGTATGGACTGACAATGGAGGATCTCAGTGTCTCGTCTTTATAAAGCCACTGAGCTGTTCCCCCTCCCCTCTGTACACAATCAAACCTCTACCATTCAGTGCCACAAACCAATAAACGCTGCCTTTGTTTTAGCTTGACACCATTGTTTTGTCTTCATGAAGATTTCTCTTCTTTGGCACAGATGCTTTTTTGTTTCGTTTCCAACCAAGCTGCATAGTTTTTCTCTTGTTTTTTTTAACAATGACGCTCACTCATTTGATTTTTTTTCTCCCTTTCCTTGTGTAGTCCTGATCCACATGTGTCCCCACAAAATGGAAAGCAACATGAGTGTACAGCTGAAACTAAAACTAGATGGGGATTTTCCACGAACAATTATTCTACTTTATCACTAATATTAAATAATCTCATTAAAGGGTCGGGGTCTAAAAATTCAGTCTCTGTGGAGCAGCCACATACATTATGCCCAGTGGCATCTCCTCATGTAGGTGGCTGTGAGAGGGAGCTGCTTATATTCACAAAACAGAGACAATACAGGAATTTGAAGATTGAGTCCTTTCAAACAGATGTTGGCAGTATCTTTGCTGACATTATGCACACCCTGCTGTCAGCAGCCTAATAAATGGGTAATCTGAAAATGTAATCTGTTTCATCTTTTGGTATAAAAGCCAAGGTTACGCTATGAAAGAGATGCAGAAGATACCAGACATTTCAAACTGACCTCAAAAAATATGTTTTAGTTCGGCACGAACACATGGGGAAAGCGGACAGGGAGAGACACACACGTGAAAAAAGCCACACACACAACAGATACAAACACAATCTAAAAATAGATCAACCATAAAACGTTTCCATATGTTAAATAACTAGTAAAATTTTTGCTGTGTTGAAATTTTCTCAACTGCTGTGCAGCTCCCCCTGTTGACACAATATTTCCCCACACCGGCTTTATTTACGTTTCCCACTATAAGTACAACATAACTCACAATGAGTGTTTTAGATTAGATCACATACAGCAAATATATCGGATACACCAAAGAGAAAGGTTGTAAACTAGATTACAGAAAATTGTGGAAAATAAATACCACTAAACTGACAAATAAAATACTAAAACATAAAGAATAGCAAAATAAATAGAACATATATGTGGAAACATATTAAAATGGAGAAGTTACACTCTTCAAGAATCTGACTAGCAAACCAAACTCTGGATTAGGGCTTTAAATGTCCTCAGCCGAACAGCCGCCACTACTCATCCCACCCTGCCTGCATCTCCTCCTCCACTTCTCTCTCTCTCTCTCCTCTTTTTGGAGCAGTGTCGTCCCCCCGTCATCTTCAGGTCATAATGTAACATGACACCAGCGGTTGCAACAAGGCCGGCCGGCCAACCCGAGCGTTTAAGACCAATGAATATCATTTGCTCCCGGTAGGTTCCCTGGCGCTTTCAGACACTACCACCGCCAGACTGAATCAGCGTTCGCGCCTGTCATGTTTCTGATGTGATGGAACACACACGGACGCACAACAGGCTAAAAACACACACACACAGTGCTGCACTGTGGCCTGCAATGTACACAAACACTTTCCAAAATCGGCTCAGCTCAGAAGACCACCACACATGCATCAATACACACTGCTGCACGCACACACAGGATATTGTCAGCCTCCAGAGACCACTTTGTTGTTTCTGATGCTTCTGTCATCCTCAATACACTTCAAGCTGCTCTTACAAATCCAGAGATTTCCCACATCTCACACTTCTTATGCCCTTTAAAAAAAAAACAATGGCTTTCAAGGGTTATCACCATGCAAACCACATTAGGACCCTTTACAGGTGAAAGCAGCCTTGGTGAGATCCCCTCCCTCATTAGGGGGATTAAAGATGGGGCTGCCTTTCTCCTGGGTTAGAAACAGCCACAATAACCCCCTCGCCTCTCACCTCAGCTGTGGTTTCCTGGCTTAGACTGCTGTTTAAATTCCCTTCTGCCTCTGAAAATGTCCTCCCTGGGGATCCCCAGGGCTTTGATCAGCCGCCCCCGATGGATACACCCATCCACCTCCCCACACACCCCTAACCCCACCCACCCTACCACTGGGGGAAATGAGGGGGTTGAAGGGGGTCAGGGGTAACGCTGCTGGAGATAAGAGCAAGGAGGCAAAGAATGAAAGGGTAGGGAGGTCTTATAAAGATCAACTGGGGTTGGGTAAAGGGGTGGATAAGTGGGATGGTGGGCTAATGAACCCCACTAATACACCCTCCACACACACACACACACACACACACACATTTAAGTAACCTAATTACCTGCCTGATCTGGTGCACCTGCAATGAGTGGTCAAAGCACACGGTTGGGATGTGCTAACAACCTTGTTAAGAAACACCTCATTTTAATGAGAGCTAATCATGCTACATATTTAGTTTAATGCTAATAGGGCTGCATGTGATCTTAAAAGATCCCTAGTAATTCACAGACCAGGCAATATCTTTTCATCTTGAAAGTAGCGCTGCACTGGACGCTGGCTTCACAAGTCAGGTCATGGGCATCATGTGTGTGATTAATCAGTTGTGATTAATCACACACATTCATGCACAGCAAATATAATCAGTATTTGATATGAAAGAAGTACTTTATAAGGCTCATTTGCATTGGCAAAATGTGGGTACATCCCACAGGAAAATCTCTAAGATCTAACAATTCAGTGGCTTGAGCAACTTAAGTCTCATTTCCCTAAAAAGCAAGACTGATTTAGTCCAGAATTTCCTCATTCCAGACCCTGGTTTGAGTTCCTTACCTGTATATTTAACTGTGTATTTTAGTTGAAACTAATTCCTCTCCAATATGAGATCATAAAGCAGCTTTCTTATACAGTAAATGTACAGTATATATGCAGGAAATCTATTCCCAGAGATCCAGACTATCAAAACAGATCATAGATAGAGGAGCTCCCAAACTGCTATCTCATCAAATTAACGTTTATAAAGATAAAAATGATGCTCTGATAAAAATGGTTGGGTATGACAAGAGCAAAAAAAATTCTCATCTCACTTCAAGGAAGAAAAGCAAAACTGCCTGAGGCCCAAAGCCGTGACCAAATACAAAGTTTTCAGAGGAAGTGATGAAGTAAATTGAAGAAAATTGGGGGTAAAGTAGACAAGGAGCCAGTGTCACTCGGTAAAAGAGTATTGCAGCCAAAATATTTCCCTTTCCCTGAAAATGGCAGTTGAGCCAATTTGGACTGAATTATGTTGTACATATAAGTCTGGAATTTGCACATAAAGCTATAAAGCGTGAAGCGTGCTCAGGCACTTTTTGCTCTTCAGCCTTACCTTATCATACATTTATGCTCTATTACAATACAGTCTCATGAATAATGATACAGTGCAGTAATCTATACTAACTACTTAAATTATGTTGATGAGAGAGATTATCTTCACACTAGGATTACACCTCATCTGAAGAAATGCTCTATTTCTTGAACATAGGTTGCGTGTATAAGAAAAATTAAAATAGGCCTACTCACTTTCTGGTGGAGAGTTAGATGGGAAGTACTGGCACATAACCCTCGTAAAATTACAAACTGTGATTTTTACACATCCGGATTACACATCCAGATTAAACATACAAAATATGAAATGTTAATTAGAGAGCTTCGGAGGTGCCAGTAGGTGCATTTTATAACCGTTGGGCAGAGCCAGGCTAGGTGTTTCCAATGTTTACGCCAAGCTAAGCTAAGCCAGCCAGCTGCTTGGATCAGACAGATATGAGATGGATCTTCTCAACTATCTGCCAGAAAAAGAACAAGAGCATTCCCCATAAATTCAAATTATTCCTGTAGGACAGGCGGTAGCACATTTAAAGATGCTGTTAGTTTGGGGCTACACGTGGTACTTCATACATGTTTTGGTTCAGGTATAATCTCTCCCCACACACAAAAATATGTTTGCCAAGAGGCTGAAACTAGGGGAAGGAAGTGATAGAATGAGAGTGCACAAAAGAAAGAGACTGCACAGTGCACTGCTAAACTTGAAATTAAGTGAAATCGTCTGTCAGGCATCACAACTATGAAGCATGTTTGTTACAAAGAGGACTCACTCAAGATCCCAATGCAGCATCTAGAAACAAATACGCATCCTTTTATCCGACTCGAGCCCATCTCAAACCTGGCTTAAGTCAGCCTCTTCTGTAAACGGAAACCTGCACTTATGCGGCTAAATATTAACGTTCTAAGTGCTTGTTAAGGTCCTTGAGGTCAATTCATTTTCAAATGCAAACCATCTGCATTCAACACAGAAATTACACCCACATATCATAACATCGAGATAGATGAGTCAACTTAACGTATCTCATCTCTCCAGCTTTGATGATGATGCCTCACTAAACAGCTCTAAACAAACTCTCTCAAAGCCCTGATGAATAAGTGAAGGGATAAAAGCTACATCGATACCATTCTAACGCATTAACGTGCCAAATAAATAAATAAGTGGTGATGTGCAGGAGGGGGAGACGTTGCACATTCTTTTGTACATTGAATCTATCTTATCGGAGCGTGTAAAAATAGCTTGACAGAGGCTAATTGTGCTTGTTGCTGAATAATGGATCACAGCAGAGAGGGCCTTCCTGGAACTAGGGAGGGGGCGACTGTTCCCTGCTGAACCTACGGGTTCCTCTCCCTGCTTTTGCCTTTAGGTAAAAAATCTGCCACAACACCCCCTCCGCCTTCCTCAGTCACTCCAACCTCTCTTCTCTTCCTCCTCATTCCTGTTAATCTTCATCCTCCTCCATCTTTCCCATCCCTCTCGTTAGTTCAAGAGTTTTCAAATGTTAGATGCTGGGAAATGAGGACCAAAAACTTTTTACAGGGGCAGTTAAGGGAATGATAATACATTTTTAGGTCTCTTAAATATGGTTTAATTTGCTTTATTAAATCTCTGATAAATATTGAACATATTAAACACTGAACTTCAGATCATACTTTCTAACCCAAATTGTGGAACTGTATTGGAAAATGACTTTCATGAGGGTCAGAAATCAAATAGGGGGTTTAAAAATTTATAAAATACCTGTGAAATTTAATATTGCAAGGGCAAAAATGCCATCAGTAATGAGTCAATTCTTTCTGTTCCCAAATTTCACCGTGGTGTTGAGTATTTCTTAAACACTTACCAAACTGTCTCCTGCAGGCGTCTCTACTGTAGGTCATTTGTTGGAGAATATTCTTTTCTTGTCTGAGAAAATGGACTGGTCCAGAAACATCAGAGTACATGGCAGAAAACAGCAGAAAATCAATCATCACACACACCAATGCAGCAATAAAATATAAATCAGCCAATGTGGTTAGTAAGTGAGTAAAAACTGTACAAATTGAGTGTCAATGTTACAACATCCAATGCATATTAACCCCAAATTCCTTCAAAGATGAAAGGGTGCCTTATTTGCTTTACATACACCATCAAAGTTACTCTGTCCCAATATTGGCCTAATATTCAGGCCATGTAACATGAAGACAGATTCTTGTATTTAAGTCCACGGAACAACAATTAAATTCAAAAGTTGTAGTTTCCCTAAACCCTGACAGCAAAAGAAAGAAAAACTAATCCTCTTACTTTGCACAACCCACAAGTGAGAATAAGGCTTTGTTGGTAAATACCCGTATCAAGTTTGTTGCTTCTCATCTAATATGGCATCAAAGTTGTCGTCCATGTGACTGGGAAAGTTGAAAGCGTGAGGTTGCATCTTTGCATAAACGTCTTAGCTGCTACCGTCTCATCAGAGGAATGTGTGCAGCTGATGGAAGACTGCTTACATTTATTCTCCTCAACAACTAAAGGCTTGTTAAAAACTGCTTTTCCCCGATCTGTCGTTTGAAATGTGTGTGCAGCTAATGAATCACACTCTTTGGGAAGTCTTTGCTGTTGATGTCAAAGAAAATGTAGTTGTTTTTGGTTCAGACTGACATGGTTCTTTCTAGGTTGAGCAAGTTTCATGTCCTTAAAGGTTTTGGAAAGCAATTCAAAATCCATCCAAACATTTTGCAATGAAGGGTTATCAATCTGAAATTACTATTGTTTTTCTTTGTAAATGAAAAGCTGACATTTTGCAGATGTTCACCCAAAACGTTCACAACTGCTGGAGCTTTTGATAAACTGTAGATAACAGCTGTGATAATCGCTTTGACAGACATAACATCGCTTAGACAGATAACTTTATCTTTCATTACTCAGATTTTACACTCTTTGCAGCATAAATCAAGATAAACACTTCTCTGATAAGATGTCTTTGTTGAGTAGTGTATATCAGTGCCTCTTTATAGAACAAAAATATTTAAAGAAAGCTTGGACAAAATAACAAAAAGGGGTCATTACTTTACACCATTTAATGCGTGTGTTGCAAAAATGTTCAGTTGTAAGTAGGCTACTTAAATCACAGCTGAAATCCTCATCATTATAATTTTTCCCCTCATCCACCTAAAACACGAGTTGTGTTCTGTTTTTATTTATTTAGTTATTTGTTCAATATATTTCAAATATGTTTAAGTGCCCTGGAGAAAATCTCAGCTTGGTCTGGCAAGTAAGTTCATCAATTTATTTGATTTACGAATTTTATGAAATATAAATGTAATACTTATATTCTATATTTAAGAACAAATTACTGTAAATTTTATTTACACATTGGGAAACTGGGAAAAACTAACTGTGATAGAATATACCTTGTCAGCTTGTGTTAGCCCAGTGTGTGCAGCAGTTATGTGTAGTTATGTTTAATTTTAGATAGTAAAAGAAAATATATCAGAATAATCTGACAGACAAGCTTTCAGCCTCAAGACTCGGTTATAGTTTTCCACTTTGTTGAGCTCTTATGCTCCTCGGTTCATTATACAAGCTGCTCGAGTCCAGCTATGACTGGTCAGTTGTCCATTTATTTGTCCATAAGGCCTGATGGGAGAGGAGACCACTCTTATCAATATTTCATATAATCATATGATGTTGTGTTTGGTCAATCTGCCTTTTATGGTCTCATGCTATCTTAAGCTGAAGCCGTCAGTACTTAGGGCCACAGAGGAAATCAATGGGCAGGATAACATCAGTGGCCTGCTGGTTACTGTAAGTTCAGCATGACTATGTTAACGTTTCCAGTAATGTTGACATCACAATGTTGTTATGACCCACTAAGGGAGAATTTTAGATACAGCAATATGTTTTAATGCTACCCATGAGACTATAGAGCCTCTTAATGTTTGACAAAAGAAAAGTTTACACCAAGTCATTTGCAGCATTATTTTTCAGTTTTAATGTCTTTATATTATTGTAAAAAATACATATATATTTATACGAATAACGTATGTGTGCACAGTGTATTGTAGGTTATTTTTCAAAATCTTAAAAGAAGAAAAAAAATTCTGTCTTATACCTTTCCCAAATAACTTACACGAGCTGTTTGGGTTGCCGTCAATGCATCCTAATGCTACCTGACATTTCCAAACTGCTTTAATATTCCAATATTATGATCAACGGCTCGTAATGCAGGCTGCATGAATATGAATAATTTCAGTGCATTTGATGGAGGCCTGATTATTTGAAACAAGTCCTGTTCTGGGCTTGCGGGGAGCAGGCAGATCCAAAAACACCATTAGCCAGGTGGTATCCCATGAATTAAAAATAGCCGAACACAATTTTCCAGTCCAGGCTGCTTCACTGCCCCCCAAAACAAACCCACCTCCTCCTTACCCCAACTTATCTACACTCCCCACCCTGCTCCACACACACAGTGTTTCGTGACAGAAGGCTGCCTTCCCTCCAACCTGATGAAGAAATCTGCCGGAATAAAAAAGAAAGAGAGAGAAAGAGAGGGGGGGGGGTTTGCCAACTGATCTGGACACAGATACATGACCCACATACCCTCTCACACGCCCCACCCATCCTCCACCATGGTACGACTGTCATCTAAGGATGTTTTCACAATGTTTTACCATCCAATTTTTTTGGAATGTACTTTAGGGACGTGTGAATTAGATGGCAAACGGGGAGAAAATGTGGCAAAGACACCTCTGTGGAGCTGCGTTAGCAAGCTGTCATGAAGCCTGAGACGGCGCCCGAACCCGCCACTAGAGCCAGAGCCGTTCAATAAAAGGTTGAATTAACATCGAGGTTAGTCTCAACCCAATTCACATCAACTGGTTCCCTTCACCAAGGATTCAAGGACTTGGTCTAATAAAACATCTCCATTTAAACCCTGCGGCTGGATTCATATCTGATTTATGTTACGTAGGTGGCCTTAAGAAAGAAGACTAGTAAGTAAGTAATTGCGAAAAGACAGCTGAAGGAAAGGAAGTGAAAATAGCAGAAAAGAAAATAAAAGAGAGGAGAATAATAGGAAAAGATAAGAAAGAAAACAATTGAAAAAGACAGGTGAAAACAAGGAGAAAAAAAGTGTAGAAGTTCAAGAATGAAAAGGATGAAAGCAAGTTAATACAGATAAATAGAGGCGGGTGAAAGGAATGAAGGAAAATTTAAAGGAAGAGTAAGGAAAGACTGCATGAATACAGAAAGATGAAATTACTAAGGAAAATGAAGCAAAAAAAAAGAAAGACGAGTCTGTGAGAAAAATGAAGGAATGTCAGGAGTGATGGAAAAAAAGACTGAAAGGCCGGGCAACAGACAAGCTGGAGGTAGTACTAAAATAGAAGGAAAAGAGAAATGAAGAGATGGAGCACTGATGGGCCACCATAATGCAGGAGCCTCCCAACAACACCCTGCATGCTCTTCACTTCCTGCTGTATATTTAATAGCCACTCCATCATTCTGCCTCCTTTCCTCTCTCTCTGTCTCCCCATCCCTCCGTCATTCCCCCGCTCATCCGCGGCTTGCCCAAGCAGATGGGGATTGTAAGGCTCGGTGGCGCATTCCAGCATCACAATCTGTCTCTGTGTGCCGCGCTCCCATCCAGGGGAAAATGCCGGAGTATTCCCCACATTGCGCACCACATATCCACATATGTGGTGCACAATGTGTCTTTAGCTTGTGCCAGTGTTAGAGAAATAAAAATCAGCGGAACGGCTTGGAGTGGCAGCATGTCAACAGATACAGACAGAGGGAGATAGGGGAATAACTGCTGGGGAATTAATCAGTTGGGAATGCTTTTCCCTTATGCCATCCTGCGTGGGTGAGAGTAACTGCAATGCAGGCCAAATGGAGAATTAAATTTACACCATCACAAACATGTTTATCTTTATCCCTATGCTCTGTGGTGTGGGGGTAAAGTCTGTGTGACGCCAGTTCAAAGTATTGTCACATTTAACCGTGTCACAAACTTATCTCCTTCTGGGGTTTTTTTTGTTGTTGTTGTTTTTTGCCATTTTCTGTCAATGGCAAAAATAAACAAGGAAATAGTCAGGCAATAAAAAAGTAAATGGTGTGTGAGGTCTCTTGTCTAGTTTTTTAACCACATTGCCGACAATTAGTGTCAAAGGTCACCACAAGTCAAAAAACTGCCAATACGACTGTTAAATATTTTTAAATTTGTTTGAGTTTTGTTAATGAAGTTTTTACTTTCTTTAAAACTCTCCCCCATGATGAACTTGTTTTGTTAAAAGCGCTTCATAAATAAATTTGTCTTGACTTGACTTGCCCTGTGGGTAGCATCAACACATCATTTCCATATTCACCTAATTGTGTCAGTCACTCACCCTCAACAAAACAGCCCTTTCCAGGTCAGAGAGATGCTTCTCTTGCAATTTTCAAAGTTCAACACAAACCAGAAGACTCTTGACACTGACAACGCCGAAAACTTGGTGGTGTGAGGAAAGAAAATTTAACGACACTAGACAATAAATTTTTCATTCATCCTACACACCCAAGGTGAAATAGGCGAGCTGCAGCATGACATGTAAAATGTGTTGGGATCTGGCCTGCAAACACTGCTGAGGAGTCCATGAAAGATGCATGGGGCCACTGGAGAGGTATAAAGAATTTAGAGATATAAAGGATATATGACAAATAAATCAGGATGCAAATCTCACCGGGTGCCACTGGGAGTTCTCCAATGAAAACGGCCTAAATAATTGAAGAGGAAGAGGAAACATTTCATCAATGAGAAGAGCAGCTTTCTTAGGGGGCTCTTCTAGACTTTTAAAAATGACAAAGCTGAAGGGAAATCCAATGAAAGTACATTAAACTCTTGTTGAAAAGCAAATTCTTAAACAAATGCTTGCAACAAAAGCTTTCAATATCAGGTGGGTGGGGGGGGGGGGGGGGGGGGGGGGGGGGGGGG
>NC_060164.1:23284659-23513693 GCF_021292245.1 Micropterus dolomieu
GGGGGGGGGGGGTGGGGGTTGTGAAACCACAAAATATATTTAGCAACCATGCCAAAATGGGGAGGGGGACTGAAAAAAAAGTCACTGCAGTGTGAAACAGAGAAAACAAAAAGTAAATCAGAATCCAGTTGCATATTTTCCCAGACGCCATATTGAAATACTCAGACTGTGAAAGCGTTTTCCTAAACAAAACGCTGCTCTCTCACTACTTTCTCTCCCTTCTTTTCAGTTTTATAACATATAAAGATGAAATGATGACTTTCCTTTCTGGTCATCCGACCACATCCTGCCTTTTTCTTCCTCTTTGTTTCTTTATTACTTTCTACTATATCTCTCAGTTTTCAGTTTGTTACTTTATTGGCATGACTGAACATATTATTGCCAAAGCAGTAAACAAAATATGAGCTCTCCAAACAAACAAGTTACATATTTAAACTCTGTTGTTCTAGCCAGAAAAAGAGCCGACACGGTGAATGAAGAGGGAAAAAAAACTTTACATAATGACTCTGTCTTGCCAGTTCAGACAGGCGCTCCACGTCGAGGGGGGAAAAACGAATCTAACGGGAACTCATCACCATGGTGAACCCGGGTTGCGAAGCACGGCTGTCTTGGCAGCTGCGTCACCAGGGATACTGGTTCCCCGTAGATGAGGTTCATTGATTAGAGTTGGAGCTCACCCCAGAGTCCTTGGAATCATTAAACACTGTAGGTTTTTTTGGAGAGGGGAAATGGGAGCCCAGGGAATTGTGGGAAGGACTCAGAGGTCATATTCATTAAGAGGTTGGAGGCCCTGTTGTAAGTCCAAACTGTATTTCACTCCCTTTCATCCACCTTTATGACATCATTGGTGAGATAGTTGTTGGATAACCTTCATCACAAAGACCCTGGTTTAAGATGAAGTCTGTTCTTATGCTGCTAAAGTTGTGAAAATTTACTTCAATAGAAGGGCACAGACTTCACTGAGAAGTTGAAGGTCACTCCTGATTGTTTTTGGCCACCAAAGGTGATTAACAATTTATTTCTGAATTACAGCAAACATCCTGGATCCTAAAATAAATAATTATGATTGAGAAATAATCAAAGTAAAAACACCTTGAAGTGTTTATTGAGAGTTTAATACTCAAAACAAAACATGCTTCATCAGGACTGTGTGGTGGATGTTTGATCAGATTCGATAAACAGGGACAAAACTACCCACCTTCTCACATTTCAGTGTTGCTAAATTCTGATTGGTGCACAGAGGTACATGACCTTACGATTTGTTGAACTGAGGCCCAGTGAGAAGAGCTCAGAGAAAAAGAGAAATACTCATGTGAAACAACAAAAATTTTGGCAGACAAATTGTGCGTTCATGTAGGATACTATTGCTTATGGTAAAAAGCAGATTGAGGTATTCATGGCCTTTAACACCACAGCACAACAGTACTCAGCACCCCATTTCTGAACCTTCAGACCCTTTTATTCAAACTTGTTCTGGAATCATATTATTATATTGCTGTTGCCAAGATAATATCATTTGATAGAAGAAAATTGTTCAGCTATTTAAAATATTGAAAACAAAAATAAACAAAACAAACAAAAATTGGTGCCATTCCTTCACGCTACTCGCTGAAGGCGAGCCTGCGACGCGCTGCTCATATGTGACTGCTCTAACCTGTTAACATGGGCGCTGAAAAGGTTAAAAAAAGAGGTTCTGCGACACACATAAGCTGCTCAGGTAGGCGGTATGGCCCGGGAGTTTCTTCTTTCGGCTTGGCATAACTGATAACAAAAAACACATCCCCGATTCTGTTGACTCAACAGATGATAACTAACCCTGAAACTTATGTGCAGGTCTAAACGTTTCAGTATCTGGAAAACAGTCCAGTCCAATTGAAACACCTCTTAAACAACAATTAAAACTGGAATTAACAACAATTAATTTAGCAATCAATAAATCAAATGCTTTGGTATCTGTGGCTGTTGCAGGACTGTAATAAGGACGGCAAATAATTTCATTTAGTCCGAATGAAATTATTGGTTTGCCTAGCTGACTGTTTGCCTACCTACCTACACTCTGCCTGTGCTCTTACCATGCATGAAAATGTGTTTTGGGGGGTGGCTTTGGAGGGAGGTTGGGGGAAAATAGATGTAGAGAGAAAGACACTATATTTATAAATGTAGCCACACCCTCGGGTTAGAAGATGGTACTTTAATTAGTCAACATTTATGTTTTAACACAGATTGTACGTGATTTTAAGGTATTACCTTACATGGCAAACCATGCTGAAATCAGCAGAATATATATCTATAGACTGAATACAATTCAAAATTAGTCAAAAGTCAATGAAAAATCAAGTACAAGCAAAACAGGTTCTATAGTGAGAAGAAAGAGGAGGAAGCTTGAAGGAAGAAAACATCACTAAAGATTTAACACATTTTTTGGTTTTGCTCTGCCCGAGTGGTCACAACAGATCTTGGCTCGACACAGAGTCCTGAATGATCTGTCAGTCTGAGTTAAATACAGGTATGCTTATGAGTTGACATGGCACTGTTGTGACAAATGCGTGAGCTCAGTGTCACATCTCATACCATAGAGTGACTGACACACCAAAGAACATATACTCACTACTTGACACAGCCTGTCTACACTCTTTACATTTCAAATGCAGTGGACCTGACAGATCTAATGTGTCCATGGATGTGGAACAGTTTCTTCACGTATAAGTCCTTAAAAAAATCTAAGAAAGAGTCCACTGATTCTACAGAACGAGATCAGTTTATTAGTCATGTGAACTACTTCATGACTACCTCTAAAAACAAAAATGCTAAATGTCTTCTGTGGTCTTCTGGAGGAGCTTTGGCAAGTCAAAGGAACAACCCTGGTGATGTCATCAGGGTTATCTTGGGCAAACAGACTGCAAAATAATTTATTAACAGAAAGTCTGCATTGCAAACATTTGGAAAAACACTGCAGTTTGCCAAAAACGGAGGGTCTAACAAAAATATGCTTTCAAGCTGCAATATCAGGAATGAAGGATCTAGTATTTTTGGAGCTTAACCAATACTGGGGTCTATAATTAAGGATTTCTGGTCTTCTGTTGTATCTATTTTGACTACTGTTTTTTTTTATCTGTAGCTTGTGAGACCCCGACTTTATGGAAGTACAATACTAAATCACCGGAGCAGGTATTTTAAATTAAGTTTTTCCTCAGCAGGTCAAAGACAACATGGGTCACTGCATATTTTTCCTGAGTTTCACGGGAGAGAGATAAGCATGGGACATGTTTGTGTTTAAGATGAGTTGAAAATTCACTTAACAGGGATACACTTATTACCCCTCTTGTTGTGATTTGTGTGTACACCAAAATAAGAATGTCTGTGTCTTTCAAAATCAAAACAAATTTAGTAAAGACATACAGAAAAAACAAAAACATATGAACTGTGTTACCTTGAAGTGTGTGGCTTTCCAATTTGTGTGTGTGTACCCATTCAACTCTGTGTGAAAGAGGGGCATGGATGGCAGGGCTACCTTGAAAAGAAGATGAGAGGAACTTCCTCTTCTTGGAGCAGGCACAAAGCAGCAGGCAGCGGTGTGTGGGAGGGGCAGGATAGCGGGTAGACGGGGTGAGGGCCAGTGCCAGGGCCGAGGGTCTTTGTGTGTTTTGTTAGCGGTGGCGGCACCCCTCAGGTCCGGTGGACACACGCCTGGTTCATTCGACGACAGCTTTGTCTGCGCTTGGACGGCAGCCATGAGCCAGGCGCGCAGGTTGTCGTGACAACTGCGCAGTGAGACACACAGACACATTGACAGATACATTCACAAAGATAAAAATTAAAATTAGTAATCATGATGTGTCTCAAAAAAGCACTGGCATGTCTTACAAAAATGCTAAATGTTTGAACCATTTGGGGTGGATCATGTGTTGCACATATTTCAGAGGCAAGAAGTGTTAAAACAACAAAGGTAAAAGCTTGAACTAGGATATGGCTTTGCCTAATTTAAGAGGCCCTCCAGAAATAAAGCAGATGTAGGTCTTTTTATGTGTTCACATTCTAGATGTGTGCATTTAGCTACCTATGTCTGTCTAACCACTTGTCTCTGAAACCCATTCACCTGGAGGAGCTGCACAAAGGAATGTGTTCGGCTGCGCTCCTCTCCAACCCTTGTGCATCTTTCAACCCTAAACTATGCCAGGATCTCAGAGAAACAGAGCATCCGTTGACAGCAGGCGCTCCTCCAAAGACATGCTTCTCATGCCCTGTGGAGGCCCCCTGTACAGGAGACCCCCCCGTCCCCCAGAACCCCCTCCAACCCTTGCTCTCTCCTGCAATCAAAGACAGCTTCATTATCTGCTGACTAATTTTGTGCCTGCCCCCACGACGACTCCCAGGTAATGGTGGTACAGGTTCACCCTCCCCTGCACCTCTCCAGAACAGCCGCTCTGAGACTTTGAGGCCACAAGGCTGTGTCCCCCCTCCCCAACAAAGGGCTCTCTCAGGGGCTCAGGGGCCTGTGTTGCCCCCCCCACCCGGGGGCTGGGAGGAGGAGAGGAGGGGGAGTTGAATCTTGAATCTCCGCAGCAGGAGAGGAGCCAGCACTGGGACAGGCGATGATACAACATTTGAATGCTTCGACCGGGGACACACCGTCGTGCCTCTCCAATTAAATTATCCATTCCACAATAGCGAGGCCTCGAGAATTGACACCTCCATTGAGAGTGTGTCAGCAGCTTTGTGGGGACCGACAATTTCCATCTCTGCAGAAATAGATTTGCTCCCAAGGGGAGCAACAATAGCAGGGCAATCCTTCTAATGCTCGTTTTTAGGAGGAAAATGGGGATGAGAGCTGGGGATTTTGAATGTTTACTTACAGGAACTGAGGGAATTCTCGTTTGGAAGTGATAATATATCTGAAGTGTTTTTGACAAAATGCAGTGTAGGATGAACGTGTTGTTTTTCAGGTTTAAGCTAAAATCACCCTCAACAAGTCTAATCAAAGATGCATACCCCACTGACAGCAATAAAAAGAAGAGAATGACATGCGACACATACTGTTTTTACATTGAACCCACCTTAGCCCACTGAGCCCCCAGGGCACCCACATTCATAAAAATGCCGTTGACACGAGGTGTCTACAGAATCAAAAACCCGTCTGACACATAACAGCTCAGTGGGCACACTATATATATCTCCAGCTCAAGATGTAGACAACCAACAGCGCAAAGGCACTGACTGCCAATTCCCTCTGGCAGAGTTTAGACAACACACAACGTGACACCTCCAAAGTGAGCATAACTAACTGACACATCTGCATACTGTAGCTGTCATCTTTTGGGCACGGAGCAGTGCAGGTGCAACTGGGTGTCTGACTTTAACCGACACAGACCACTGTCGCACCCAGTTCTCTACCAACAGTCAACGCTGATTTCTGTTAACCATGACCACGATGTTTCTGTAATTCTCTACAAGGAGTTTTAGACGCCTAAACTTAACCAAACATTAACCACAAAGGTGACGGATAGAAAAACACTTTATTTTTTTTTCTTTAACTGACAAACAAAGTCAACCCACAAAAAAATTGCACTGCGACTGCGCTAGTGCTACCGCCTGCTTGGCACCAAACCAGAGGGCTAATTATAGTCAGTGTTTTGCTGTTACATAGTTTGTCCACCAAAGAGCAATGACAAGTTTATTTTTCAACTGTAATATGTCCAACACATATCATAAGGTGCATTTGACTTCATGCAGCGCTGACTTAACATGATGTATGCTGGACTTCAAATACCGGCGCTGCAAAACGTCACCATATCACATGACATTAAAACCTCACGGGAGCAAGGCAGCTGCAGGCCCAAAGTCCGGCGGCAAAAGTCAGCCACAGTCATCTCAAACGCACCTATAGTCACAATTATTTAATAGCTAAACTTAAGGGATCCTTCAAAAAATGTATATTGGCCAATCTATTGTTCAAACATAGATATCAATATTGGCATAATGTGGCCAGTATCGATCAGGCTATGATAGAAACTACACTAAACTAAGTCAGAATGATCATCTTTGGCCAGTCATATTCCATGGCTGAAACGTCTTTTATCCATCTTCAAAAAAACATCAGCAAGTTTTTCACCTCTGCCCACATAAAGACACAGTTGTTCTGTTTGACTCAGTCAATACAAAGTGAATATGATGGGCAAAGGTACATGGATAATACGTCTTCCTTCTCAGCACTAAGTGGATGCTGCTGAAAAGGCAAGCCTTTATGTCTGACCCCAAGAGGTCGGACTGATATAAGATTGAGTGTGTGTGTGTGTGTGTGTGTGTGTGTGTGTGTGTGTGTGTGTGTGTGTGTGTGTGTGTGTGTGTGTGTGTGTGTGTGTGTGTGTGTGTAAGGGATCTCCATCACTGCACCCCACCCATCTGTGTTTCCACAGCATGATGTACCTGATGACCTGGAGCCATGGCTGTTTTTCTTGTTGTCTGCACCAACAGATAACACAGGAAAATCCCATAATTTAGGTATTAACTGCCTGCTGATGTGATTAAAACGATGATGAATAATTGGATGAATTCAATGTGACATTTGCAGCAGTTAATCATAGAAGGACAGAGAAGACGAAGCCAGGTTTCAGGTCCCGAGATAATATTTTTACAGACTGTATTTCACCACAGACACTAACAAACTTGCTGACAACCTGCGGAGTGGAAACTATTTGCTGAATCAAATATCAGTTATGTTAGCACTCAAATGGCCATATGAATGGTAAAAACTATCAGAATTATATTTAATCGTATTATTCTTGCTACAGGTCACATTTGATAAATAGATCAATTTATAGGTTATAAAACACAATAACTGTCTTTTGATGTACTCTTCCTGTACTGTTAAGAGAAACTTCTTAAAGCCCAGAGGATTTTCCTTGTCCAATCAGAGACACCAGAGGGTCCAAGTCAAGAGATGAAAGAGCCAGAGGAAAGAAATGAAGAAAATAATTCTCCCCTTTTGTCTCAGTTTCTGGGTCAAGGCCTAATTGATTTTCTGATTAGTCGTCCATCAAACTAAATCACAACCTGCTTTCACACCTGCGATGGGAGTGTGATTTCATAGTTGAGGAATTCATTAATGTTGAGTGGCTCGTTTATCTTTTTAACAAGTCTATTCCAGTAATTCTTAGGTCTAAAATTTAATGAAACGTGCAGCACAATGAAGATGAAAAAAAATGAAAATTTAAAAATGAAAATTATGGAAATTACATTTTCTCTTAAAGTTAATTTTGACTGTTGTTTTCCCGTGAGGAATTTGACATGCATGATTATTCATCTCTTGACAACAGCTCAATTAACACAATAATTCTGTTTTTCGTTCATCATCAGGGGAAATATGCCATAACACAGAAACTTACACAGTGTAATACAAGCAGTACTGGAAATATACATAGGCTGTTAGTGACATTCGTGCATTTAATTTGTGGAATGAGGCTCGATCCTCATGTGATACATAAGCCTCAGCACTGCAATTATCTCCTCAAGAGCACAATGTAGGCATAATTTCCCCAGACTGCATAATTATCTTTGAGTAGGATGACAAACTCATCACAGAAGTTTCAGAAACAAGTGGTTTCACTTCAACCAAGTAGGCTCTGAATCTGAATCAAGGAGAATCTATTTTTAACCCCTTTGTAACCAGGTAGGTCAGTGTCTACAAATGTAACCTGGGGAGAAAGAGTTGGATCCATCCACATAGACAGACTTCAGAATTTGCCCAGGGTACTGTTGTCTATACAGCACTTAAAGGGATAGTTCTGTTTTTTTGAAGATGGGCTGTATGTAACGTGCTTATCCACAGTCATTTTAAATACGGAAGATGACGGACGGCATGCCAGAAACATATTTAAGGCACCTAAAAGAAGGCCCACCAAAAAATATCAATATAGAATATCTTCAGCACTATACCTTGCCATCAGACAGCTATTTCCTTTGCAAGTACATTTTCCGTATTCATACACATAAGCACAACTTGGTTGTGCACTGTATATCAGCTGTTTGGAATCAAAACTGTCAAACTTCACTTTTCTGAAGATTTAAAAGGATGGCGCGTGCTTGTGTATTTCCAATCTGTTTGAAGAAAGATGTGTCCTGGTCACAATTTAGATTTCACTGTGTTCCTCTGAATGATATCAGGCTTAGAAAGCTGTGGCTAGTTGCACTGAATCTAGACGTAAACACTCGCTGCGCAGCATTGAGACAACTCCACGTTTGATCACTTCTCTGCTGTATCAGACCATCAGGTAAGATAGTGCTCAATACCTCCAAATCAGTAAAGAAATGGTTCCCCAGAAGTTTCCCCTCTCTCCCCTTCAGCCTGTTCAGGAGTTCTTCTCCAAAAATTCTTCTGTAGGACTATAGTCGGGTTCAAAAAGGACTCCCCTAGTGTCAGTGAACGGCATTTAGTCGTCAAAGTCATAGTCACTCATTTTAATTTTCTTAAATTCAATGTCTCTTCCATAAAATACAGAAAGTCTGTCCCAAACAGCTGATCTCTGGCAGCGGTATACAGCGCGGCCAAGTTGCGATTATGCATAGGAAGTTCTACAGTGGAGAAAATTTAGTTCTAAAGGAAAAGGCTGTCTGACAGAAAGGTAAAGCACTGAAAATATTCAAAATATAACTTTTTTTTCCACCCCGACTGCCATCTACTGTAGATAATACACTGACAATGGATAAGTTCCTCATACAACAAACCTGAACTATCCTTTTAAGGCCAGCAGGGTGTTAAAGCCTTTTTCAAGGATCCCCTGACCGACTAAAGGAGCAAACTGGTAACCTTCAAGGCACAGACTTGCTTGATTTACCTACAGTTGCCCTTTAAATATTTTGTCTCCAGGTCATCAAAAACACAATCACCTCTGCATGAGTTTAGCCTAGTGGAAAACATAATTTGTTCTCATCAGGCCGAGAAGTGGGGACATCTGCAGAGTAAACATTGTGGTTTCAGTCTCATTTTCAACACCACTCTGAATGTTTTCGTCTCAATTCACAGCCAGGTTTGGTTAATCGAGTCCGGACTGCAGCGATATGCAAGAAGTTTTTTTGGCATAACTTGTTTTTTTATTTCACACATCAGGCAAGAGCCAGTAATGGCCCTGCTGCTCTTTATTGCACCTGATGACAATATAATCTCTTGTCAAGTTTGTACCTGTCAGAAACATAACGCACCAGGTTGTCATCCTCTGATAAATCTGGACTCGGGACCTGCATCAGTGTGAAAATAACATTACTGTCTCTATTACAACTTCCAATGAAAACATCTATCTCTTCCTTCACACGGCAGTCAAAGTCAAAACGCGGAGAATCTCTTTCACACACACATTCAACTTTTCGAATTGTTATTATAATGATGAATCAGATGATGGTGATGAACCTGACACTACCTAACTGTCTGAAAGCTTCACCTCTTTCTTATGTATGTACTGACTCTTGTCTTGTGAGACTATCTTTCCAAGTTTCTTTCTCATAAATTAATTACTTTTTTCTCTAAATATTACCCCCCCTCCCCTGGCTCTGTAATTTATTTATTTTTATACACAAGGGTCCTAATACACCGTCATAAATATCAGACAGATTGATGTCACGTCTCTTTAAATAAATATTACTTGATTCCTTGTACAAATAAAAACATATATTTGAATATTTATAAGTGAAGTTACTCATGAGTAAACACACAGTTAGAAAACTGCATGCCTGTGACAAAGGTGTCTGGCTTCGTGTTTTTCTATGTCTGCAGCTTACAAGGCCATGTGAGGACCATCTATACAGGCCTCACCATGTAAAGAAATATTATCTTGTTTGGTCTCAGCTCAAGTCAATGCTTTTCCTTCAATTTGGCCGTCATTAAGAGAGTATTTTGGTGTGCTCATGGTAACCTGATACCATTGACTGATGCTGATCGCTCCCCACAGGGCCCCACTCTCTCTCCTTCAGCAGGCCAAGGCGAACCCAGCTGCAATTATAATACTTAAAATAATTCCACAAAAGTGGAGCCATCATTGAATAATTCAGCTTTCTAGTCTTGTCAGGACTTTACTAGACTCATGACATCATTCAAGCTGAATACCCTTTAGCAGATGTGTGAGCCAAAACATACTCAAACAGGAATCACATTCCCAGAACATTTGAATGATTTTAAATAAAGTTTCAAACAGCTGTTTCCTAAAACTGTGTGTGATCTCCAGAAAGTGTCTCACAACTAACTGTAATCGGTTCTTGCTGCCCTGATCAGGCTTTGCAACAAAGCCCCAGAGTGGTCTGATTTGCACGGCTATGTAAACAAATCGTGTTTAATTTTACATGAGTATTTGCTTGGCGCCCGACACCCTAAGAGCACGACCATATCATTAATAAGCCAGACTTGCTCATCAGACTGTAAATGGCTCGCTTCATGTATAAAATATCAGAAGAATAGAGTGGCCCTGCATTTCTAAAGAGGCCTGAATGGAGCACTGCATTCTTTGCTGAAATTTATGGAGCACGTCAACACCTGGACTTGGCGATGTTTACAGCGCCTCTCCCACAGTGCCTAATGGATGATGAAGGGCCAGTATGGACCAGTTCTTTTGCTGATCCCTGGATAGTTCTATGTTTAAAACTGTCTTTTGGGAGTCTTTCTGCTTCTCCGTATACAAGGCTGTCAATGCCAGCTGTTGGGTGCATGAGCCAGTACTATACTTACTTTTTAGCTTTATAAGTTCTAAATTCACAGGACACTGGACACTAATCTCCAAAATCAATATCTCAATATCTGTACTGCCAAACAGAATGTGAAGTTGGTTGTGTAGTTAAGCAATGTTTAATGAAGTTCAAAACTGTGCTGTTTAGTCAATTTGTAAAAAAAAAATATAAAATATTTTAACAAATGTCCAGTGTGCCTCCACCTCAACCATTTGATTTCAGCCATAATTGCCGGCAATTTAGTACAACAGTCTCCTAGAAGCAACAGCGAATACATTTTAGAAGAAAAGTAATGTCATTCAATTTCTTATCAACATAATTAGGGAAAGTTCACTGACAACGTATTTCATTTGCCTCTTTACTCTCAGAGTACCCGCTACTACCCACTTGTAGTAACTCCAGCATTATTTTAAGACACTTGGTAAAGGTTAGGGAGAGACCGTGGTTTTGATTTAAAGAGGTGGTATTATGCTTTTTGGCTTTTCCCCTCTCCTTTATTGAGTTATATATCTTATCTAGGTTTGCAAAGTGAAAAAGCCCAAAGTCCAGCCCAAAGGGAGTTCCCATCTCCAACAGAAAGCTCTGCTCTGAACCGCTTGAAAACAGCTCGTTTGTAGTCCAGCCCTTCACTTCCTTTACTTGTGACGTCACAATGAAAACGTGTCATAAAGCTTGCCAAGTGGCTAGCAGGGTCAGGCACGCCCTCAAACCAAGCTAGTCTGAGCAGAGGCCCTTTGGCTCCACTCGCCTTTGTTTGGTTTTCCATTGTAGAAATGTTGTACCTGTACCTGCTTCCAGGTACTTTTTTTCGTATCACCTCCATCGAGGTTCCAAGCGAGCAGAGGGTAACTAAAAAGTGAAAACACGACAGACTGCTGATTGGTCAGAGAGAATCGTAACTATTCACTGCATCATCATTGCTGCACCAGACAGAGGCCAGCAACAGAAAGTTTTATACTTTACAGTTTTCGTATGTAATTTCATCACTAAATCCACTTCTGAGAAGTTTTGAGGTGAGAAATCAGCTGTGTAGATTTCGAATATTGACAGTTTTACGAGAAGTGATGGCCTGTGCCAACCCGCGGGAGGAGCGTGTGAGGCCGGCCAGCCGCCCGCTCACAGAGCCCTCTGCTCCCGCCGTCACACAGACCGCTGCAGCAACAACGGCAGAGGAAAACACAGCTGGAAGGTTTTCATACAGCTTATCTGTCTTTACATTCTGAGTAATGTTGAAACGTTTTAACTTAAAAAGAGAAAGCTGTGTGGATCGCTGGCGTGTGTGTCACATTGAACATTACATCGTGGCAGTTGTGTGTGGCGTCACTATGACAACAAGCTACGTACTATCTCTGGGTACTGTCTGCAATGGAAAACGGAGCAGGGCCGAGTAGAGTCGAGTCTATCGATTTACGCTATGGTAGCATTTTTCGACAAGGCAGCATAGATCATCAGAACACCGGCAAAAGTTCAACGTTTAGTCCTAAAAGACGATGCAACTCAGACTCTGTTTGGGCCTGGAAATTCACAGTCACAACCTGTAAGTATGCTTTATTGGTTGTGAATTATATTTAAAATAAACACGGCAATGTAACTTCACAGACTGTTCAAGTGCGGAGTTGTTGTAAACGTTGGCTAACACAGCTAAAGTTATAGCTATAATACTAATGTTACACCTGATGTGAAAGCTACTGAGCAAACGTTCAAATTGTTTGGCCAATTTTTATGTAAAACTGAGTTGAAATATGGTGATTTTTGTATTGGTTTATGGTAAGATGTGGAACAATGATGTTGTGTGGTTGTGGACTTGTGAGTAACTTATACCATCTGCTAGGTTACGGTCGCAGTCTGAAGAGGCTTTGATTTGGATCACACTACCTTGTTTCTTACGACCCGCCCTTCTCTGCTTCTGATTGGCTAGTAGTCCTTACCTGGGAACTGCGCATGTGCAACTCCCAACAAAGATTTTGTACAAGTAAGATGCATCACTCTGTAGCTCAAGAGCGGAGCGTACAACACACAGGGTGAAAAGAGGAGCTGCAGCAATGTGCAGTATGAGAAAAATATGGTGTTTTTAGAAAATTAAACCATGTAAACCTGTTCTGGTACAATCCCTAAATAAGATTTTGAACCTGAAAATTAGCATAATACCACCTCTTTAATACTGAAAGAGTTCATGTGACTTTAGGCATGAGACATGTTTTGTTAATATTTAACAGAAACCACAATCTTTCCTTAACTTTAACTAAAGTGCTTTTGTTGCATAAATCCAACCACAAGCAAGTCTCACAATTCAAACCTCAGTCTGCAGGGTCAAAGTCTAGGAACTAGTTTAAGGTTTAGGGCTTCTAATGTCTTACATCTTCATACCTCCTTAAACCTTACATCCTGTTCTGTCCGCTCTACAAAGGGTCTTGTCTGTACCCAGAGTTAAAAACAAGTCAGCAGGCTGCAGGGCCTTTCCTAATGTGGCCCCTACCTCTGGAATAACCCCCCTGACATCAGTCTTACTCTGTTGATGCCTTTAAATCCAAACTTAAAACTCTTTTAAAATCTTTTCACCTTAACCGTCAGTTAGCTGCTTATTTTTTATAACCTTCTACCTGTGTTCCACAAACACAGCTTTGTCTATACTAACTATGGCATACTATGCGCAAACTACAGCATACCAAGTTCCTTTTTAAAAAGTACTTAAGAGTATTCAGACTGAAGTGTCCTTCCTATTGAATTACTTTATGATTGCCAGTTAAACTATGGACCCAAAATGGATGGTGGGCATAAGAAAACTAGTGTTCAACTAAAAGGGCATTCGGAGAGCGCATACCTCCACCAAGGCCAGTAGTCCATTCTATGATATGCAAATTTGCAAACACAACCACTATATATGTGTGGCTATTTCCGGAATATCAGATTTATCTGGAAAAATCACGATGGCTGAATGCTTATTGTCTATATACCTGCTTGCATTTGTTTTTACAGTGATGTTTGAGGTGGCTGTTATGTTTTGTTGTATGTTAGGTCGTATGTTAGGATGTTACAATTTACAGATCTTGCAATATTAACGAAAGGAAAAAATAATTCAGGTATCAGCCCCATGATTCGGATGGGCTCCAAAATTTTATGGGTTCTTCCTTGGTCCATGCTACACCCTTACACCAAGTTTGCGTGCATCAACTCAGTTGAGTTGAAAAAGTTTCAGATGGTCTTTGTAAGGGATTCGGCAGTATATACAGCATGTCCCAACTTTCCTGGCAGTTCATATTAACTATTTAGCATGACAAGTTTCAAGCCCACAAGTTGCAGAGGATATTGCAGCAAGTTATACAGTATATGTCAGTTTTTCTATTCCCTGGATCTTTTGCAGAGTGGATCACACAAGCTTTTCCCCCCTCAGCACCCCATTTGTCTGCACTGCGGTGTGTAATTGTAAATAAAGAAGAAGCCACTCATGAACGCTCCCACTGCATAGATGATGTCCTAATTGAGAGATGCAGTGAAATGGTTATAGGGTGTTTTCATTTCATGGTTCACTTCACACTCACTAGGCACTTGCACACGTTCACTCACAGTCACACACACACACGCACACATCAACCCTGTGGTTTGCATCATGAATAAATTGAATATCCTCTTACTAAGCTACTAAATACATCTGCAGTGTCACGCTACAGCAGGTTGGTTGATGCCTGTTCTATACACATTGTTGCTTCCCATTAACACATACAGTAAGAATATGAGCATTTGGGTCATGTGATGTTACAAAGATACACAGGCTTTATGGATTGAAGATTGAATGTGTTTCATGTACAGTGAGGAGACATGTAGTCAAAGTCCTATGTAATAAGTTACTGTCACTATATATGGTAAAAATAAAAAAATAAATATAACCTGCTGCTTGTTGGTTGATTTTAGTTCATAAATATGAACCTTGGATGCAGTGACTTAAGCGCGTCCCCACCTCAAGTTATAGAAACATCACTTTATGTGCACAATTCTTCTGATAAATTGTATTAGTCTCTAAACACATTTCTAAAATTCAGTCCATATGAGAGGGTTCATAAAGTCAGTTAAGCACATTTTTTCATTACTGAAAACACAGCTGACTACCTGTATCAAGCTCCAAAAGTAAATGCTCCCATCTGCCATTCTGAGCAGGATAAAATTAAGCCCAACATTTTGGCAGATACAATATAACCCAGATAATGAATCAGAACCACTGAAGCAATGATTTGACACTAAACAAGGTATTTAAAGTATTTCTTCTGTATTGCAGCAACAGATGAAGCCTTGCACTACAATGTGCAGCCTTCAATATACAGGGGTGCAGGGGTTTTCAAAGTGTGAGGCGGGCCGCCGTAGGGGGGCTCCAAACAGTTTCAGGGGATTCTCAGTGAATGGAAGTGAAACAAGCAAGTTTCCCAAGCTTTGTCTGAGGGGAGACCCGCAGTATCAGACTTTGAGAACCCCTACACTAGAGAAGAGAATTTGCCTATTTTAGAACGTCAAAAAAGTCCTTCATACACAAACCCGAGCACAGGAAGTGTGTTCAAGAAAACCCGACATCTCCAGGTTTGCAAACTAGATGCTGATCAGCCAAGCGAACAAAGACACAAACACACCATTTTGAAGTTTCTGAATTTCCATGTAGCCCGCCCTAAATCTGGGGGTTAATCGCATGAATATTTAAACAGACATCCATTAATTTAGTTGTCTTAATGCCTTATGTATAACTTGCCTCACATAACGTTTTCTCCTGTTTCTACCATACTTTACTGCACTTCTTTGAGAATTCCAACACCAATGGAAGAGAAATGCACTTAAACAGAAAGAATGGGAGTAGTAGTTCATTGGCTATGCAGCTTGGTCTGTACATCATTGGCAAGGATGGACTAGAGAGTGCTCCCTGTTCTCTGTGTTAGTGCAATGTTCATTTTTGCTCTCCAAGGACAATGCTCTTTATGCATCATGGACAAAACAAAAAAATATATAACTTACTAAAACGCTAGCAAATTAACTGCATGGGGCAAAAAACGTCCTTAACTGAGTTGTATGAGAACTTAGTACTGTGTGTGTGTGTGTGTGTGTGTGTGTGTGTGTGTGTGTGTGTGTGTGTGTGTGTGTGTAACATTAGTCACTGCAGCACACAGCCAGAGGGCTCAGTGTTTGATCCCTGGCTGTAAAATGGATTATCTTGTGGCAGGAGGGTGAAAGGATAGCAGTGTGTTAGCTTTGAAAAAAGAGACACAAGTAAGTGTGTATGTGTGTGTGCAGGTGCTCGCAAGTGTGTGGACGTGCATGTGATCTCGGCAGCGGACAGCCCAGGGGACTGGGCGGCCCCTGGGGAAACGTGTCTTAAAAAGCTCTATGGCTCCAACTAATGCTCACTTTGTCACCCAAACAGGGCGGGAAAGATAATCAATAGCCTTTGATAGCTACTATTAGGGTTTTAACAAGCTTTTCCTCACGCTGGGCTGCTCTACTGAGGAGAAACAAGGAGAGCCAAACAAGCCTTCATCATCCTGTCCCTTGCAACCTTCCTTTCACTGCACACCACCTGTTTCATCTTCTGTTACCACAAGGATTCCCAAACCTTTCATATTAGGGAACCCCAAATATATCAACATTGAGAATGGATGCACATTTGATTTGATTTTTCCTCAGGTTTGGTATAAAAAGTCTGCATTACACACTTTATGTTATTCTACAAGATGGGAGAAAACAGCTGTCCTTGTTTTATTTTATATGTTTTCTTCTCATTCAAAGTTATAGTTATGTGTCTTACGCTTTAAACTTCCTGATTTTGTTAAGAACATCTCAGGCAGCCTGTTCTGCGCAGGTGCACTGAATTTTCTATCTTAAAAAATAAGATTTACTCTCATATACACGCACAGACATGCACACACCACCACCAATTCCAGCCTCCCAATAGCAACTGGTAGGGGAGCACCTATGCTAAACTAAATCTAATTTGCAGCATCTGTGTTTGTCAAACCATTAGAATAATTGTTCCCTCCTCAGCTGTTTCCCTGCTGTTTTCTATCAATTTCCGCCCCTCAAAACTAAATGATCTGTTAGTTTCAGAGCATTGTGGTTTTTTTCGTTTTCTTTTTTTTTTGGTTAAATCTCAAGCCACTTCTCTCAAAATTAGCCCCTCACTTAGAACACATAATGCTAATGACCATAATTAACCCAAAATGGAACTTAAATAATTACGGACTGCGGATTACTCATTCAAGAGAACAGTAAATTAATCCTACATTTGAGAGCCTGATCAAGGTGTATTGTGTTTTAGCCGTGCTGACACTTAATCTTCATTTACTAACAAGATGTATCAAGTGCAGCTGAGCTTCACTGTAGTCGCAGTCACCTTGACACAACGCAAACAGGTCGTAACCAAACCCATTAGGTGCTGTGGGGAGACTGAATGAATAATGTCTTCTTCTATTTTAGCAAATACCATCAAGAGACCCTTGAGCAAGGCCAAATATAAAACACCGGGGTTGTAACAGACTGCGTGTGTGTGTGTGTTGTAAGAACTGTTTTGTTAATTGTAGACTGCCCTTACTATATATATATATATGTATATGAGAACTTAAACCACTGGATGCCACTGATGTGTTCATGCAGTGCCATTGAGTTGACCTAAAGGAGCCTCGCACAGCCAAAATACGTCCAACCTAATCTATTAAATCTGAGCCAAATGTACTAAGCAACCAGTGAAAGCATTTAGATCACATGACCCCTATCTCATGGTTACATATCCTAAATAACCACATTTTTAAAAAACTGCTCATCTGAAATATTTTGAAGAACTGATTTTGGTAGATAATCTTGAATCATAACTGAACAGCTACCATGTTTGACATTACTGCAAATCACACTCAAAAATGCCAGTCCAGTAAGATTTGTTCATCCACTCAGGTATAGGAAGGGTTATAGTTGATGAGTGACAGATGGAGAGAACTGTCAATCAGTACAATTTACTTTACTTTACATTAATTTGAAGCTAATTTATCCATGACGTTGCCACAAGTGAAGCAAAAATGTTAGGGTGGAATTGCCAGACATTACCTTTTTATTCATTCAAAACAACAAACATTGAGAACACCTTATATTTTAATAAGGTATATGAAATTTTATTTAATAGGCTATACAAAGCGACTGATATAGTCTTTCTAAAATTAATTTATATTGTTGCCAGCACTGTTCATTTTCGGTTAAAATAGCCAGCTATTTCTTCATGCAATAGTCTTTGTTTATAAATGACCTTGGTGACGGCATGAAGTGGGTTTTGTGACATTGATGCCCCCACCCCTTCTGGTATTATCCAGCGAGGAAGGCATGATGGGTAAGGGATGTGGTGGTGGTAACCCAGGTGGGGCCAATCTTCCCTTCCAGTGAGATCCAATAAGAGCCATTAGAGAGGTCTGGTCTGGTTCATTTGAGCGTCACAGTTAACAACCTTACACAGGGTGGCACAGGAGCGACAAATCTATGACCAGCACAGAGCAACAGGCTTATTCATTCATTACACTGAGACACTGCCTCTCCATTAGATATCTGTGTCCTCTGGCACAGAAAAGAATGACCAAATGTAGAGGCTTGTTTCACTAATGTTTAAGCGTATTCAGTGTGTGTTAGTGTTACCTCAAATTGCAGCTCTTGCTGCTGAAACTCACAGCACTTTTGGACAGCTTGCTGGGTGATGGTGATGCAGTAGTGGAAGACTGGGTGAGAGGAACCTGCTGAAAGGCTGGAGGGAAAACAGAGGCTGAGTAAATGAAATCTCATCCGTCTATCTACGTTCCTGGTTTCCTCTTTATCTCATCCTGCAAAGGAGGGAGGAGAGGGTGGATTCGTTTTTTTATGGGGTTTACAGTAATGCTCAGAGGGTGAAATTATTCCTGGAGCCCCGGGTTTAATTATTTCCTCTCGTATCAATACAGTCCACCGACGTAATTTCCGTGTTGATCTGATTAAAGAAATATTACATTCTGCCAGGGCACAGGCAAATTGACTTTGGTGGCAAGGTCTTGACAAGAACCAGACACGCAGCTTTATGCATCAGTAACAGCGTAACCATATTATCCATGCACTGCTTCCTTCAGTGAAAAGGAAGATGCAGGCTGTTTCCAATGAAGACAAAAGAGGAGCGGAAGGAAAATCAGGATAGAAGAGGCTGTGTAGACGTGCAAGTATACACCTTCTCTGAGAATACTAATGCCTTGTCATTAGGAACCTGAAAACATAATAACATTACATTACTAGACTCTTTATAAAATTATACAAGTCTTATATGTTATAAACTTAACATTACGGAACCCTAACATGCAGCAGACTTTGCTGGCTTCAGTTTGAATGATGAACAAAGACTTCTCTCGTTTTTATCATTTTAATCATTACAGCTTGAACGACCATGCAATTTGTCAATATGTTGGCATTTAATCTTGTCAGCAAACAGTTTGATACAACAACAAAAGTCTGATCTGATGCATTTACTCTATATTCTTCTTCTTTCCTGCTTTTGTCTCACTTTAATGTATTTTGCTAATCTTGTTTTTATGTCTTCCAGAAGAAAAGTTTTTAGCCTCAACACTATTATTGTTTTATTGTCCTACGGTTATTGTTGAACATTCATTTTACCATTTCACCTGCCCTTGATAAAAACATAATAAAATTACTTTATGCAGTGGTTCTTACCCTGGGAGTCAAGACCCCAAGATAAATTTGAGGGGTCACAAAATGACTGAAGGGAGAACTAATATAGCCGGACCAACCGACTAGATTTTGGAGGCAGATTGAGATTTTTCCATTTTCCATTTTATAGACATTACTTTATACAGACCCCTTAAATCAGCCGGGGGGGGTGTAAGAATTATGACCAAGGGGGACATTTTACAGTTGAAAAATAAACTTAACAGTGCTCTTTGGCGGGCAAACTATTTAAAGGTGACACTCCATTTCTTGTTACTTATCAGCTGCCAATTCTAAAATTACTATTTATTTGAACCGCTCACAACTCATGTCCACATTAAGGATAAGGGATCATAAGTTGACCGTGGTTCATTTAAGTGGTGACAAGACAAAAAGGTTGAACCACTGTCATGATGTGAATGTTATATTTGAATGATGAAAAGGTTTGAAATACTAAAATAGGTTGACACTGCAATTTATCAAATTACAGTTTTTAAGGTTTTTTGTTTTTCACTGTCTGAGATAATATTATGGGTAAATGTTGATGACAAAAAATGAAAATGAAATAATTGGACTGCTAGCATGACTATTTTGACTGCACTAAGTTATGGCTTAATGAGACTACACTGTGTGCAGAAATTGATATATCTTATATATAAATATTTTCTGCTATTTAACCTACTGTAAATTTCGCAACATGAGGTCAGATTGTGGAAGTTCAGCCTGTTCTCAACCAGAATAAGAAAAACGCTACAAAATGGGATCAAAAATCCAGATGCCCTTCCTCAATAGATGTTTTATTACAGTGGTACACTATTTTAGGGAGGGCCTACTCCATGAATATAGAAAAGGCTATGCTGAAAAATGAACACAAAGGAAAAATGAGTCAAACAGAGTGCAGGAATGTGAGTCAGCAATCATGTAAAAGGAGAAGGAGAGTGAGAGAAAGAGAGCTGGGGTGAGGGAGGGGGAGACAGGGCAAGAGTGCAGCCATGTGCTGGGATGTACACCTGTACCCAGAACAGGTGTTTTCCGCCCCACTTGCAGGCCCCCTGATTAGGAACCGCCACGCTTGCCTTACCCCGTCAAAGGCTAGCTTATCCCCCATCAGTGCAGCTCAGGCTCTGGGTAAAATGATGGTTAATTAGCCAGCAGAAAGCCACAGGCTGGAGGTTGATGGAACCACCCCCTTCCCAACCTTCCACCCTCTGATACACACAGATATGTGTATGCTGTACACACAGACCAGTTAGGAAGTAGAACAAATTCAAACTCTGAAGGATGAACAGACAAAGGTAGAAAAGAGATGATTATATAATTTATTGTGTTGTTGTTTAGCTCTCAGTTAATGTTTTATACGTATGAGATGTTTGAGAGTTTTAGTTTATTTTCTGCACTATTGTCAGAGTGGTGAGTGGAAAAAGACCGATCGAGAACTCTTGAACAACAAACTACTATCATACAGGGTAATTATAAATGATAATGACTTACTATTCTTTGATTAGCTATTTCAAAAAACAAAAAACAAAAGATAGCTTCAGTTAGGTTATTAGAGTGAAGGGATTAATAGGGCACACTGTACTTTATACCGCAAATACATAGGGAAGCAATCAAAAGAGAGAGAGAGAGAGAGACTATAATTGTGCGCAGCTGCAAAAGCAGGGGGCCAAGATAGGTTGCATTACCCAGCACTAAACACTTTCACCTGTGCAGCTACGCTAACCAGCGTTAAACACTTTCACCTGGTGGGACCCACGTTTTTAAGTTTTAATCATATTTCCACCAGGGAGCTGAATTACTGTGTAGAAATGACTTGACAATTCTTAAAGAGCAACAGACTTAGCTATTGGATCAATAATCAGTTCAACTGCTCTCTGGCAACAATTTCATCTTACATGGCAAAAGCAACAATCCTGGTGCAACGTGAACAGTGTCGCCATTTAGGAGTTGCACAGCAGGGTAGCATGTATATATTTTTATAATAGGGCTGTTTGGAATTGACGCGTTTTTTTGTCACCAAGACTTTGGCCCCAAACATCTACAGGCTTGACAGTACTCATTTGCAATGCAACATAATGACATAATGTTTTAGCATGCTACTGGTCTTCACCAGAGCAGCAAACATGGCAACTAACTGAAGCAATAAATCTTTTAATTTCAGTGGTTTATTTAACTAACCTGGAGGGAGGCAGTAAATCAACATTATGTAGTAATTTTATCTTAAAACGACAGATTCAAAATCATTTTGATGGTACACTAATAGGGTGAATGGCGTCTCCATCCTTGCCACTCCAGGTCCAGAACGCCTGCTACTGCACTTTGTAAGACTGGAATCCCGGACAGGACACTTATTGCAACAAGGCATGATGCTTCAAAGCACCAACCCAACTCTTCATCTAGCAAGCTATTAGAAGAAGTATATAGAGTACAATGTAAGCTATTTGAAAGAAGCTAGCTCGGTATTCTCAGCATGGCTATCATGGCGGAGGCTGCAAAGAGACCAAAGAAGTCTTGGTCCAACTGACTGAGGAAGCGAGGAAGAGAAAAAGAGTAAAATTACGCTGCTGCTGGTGGAGAGCAGGCAACATAACAGGGCTCAGCAGCCTCAATGGACATAACGTTAGCTAATGTCGGGAAGTGATAGAAGAGGACATTGACGGAGAAAGCTAAGAGAAAAAGATTTTGACCAAGCAAGAGGCTCCCGGATGTTAGCGTGAGCTTTGTGAAATACAATCCTGTAGGACAGACGGTGACCTGGCCTTGTTTCTGTGTACACAGTTGGACTAGCAATATTGCTATGTCTTGTGCACTTGCTTGATGTTTAGCTGCATTAGCATAGTTATCCACTTGCTAGTTTTTGATCTTAAGTAATATAATCATGTACAGCTTATTTGCACCAAATCTTACATAATGTTGCATGACACATTTCATTCAGATTTTGACATTTCTTGTGGTAGGATAGAAAATTGTGGCCTAATAATGGCGGCTGCAGAGGAAAATTCAGGTGGACAACAATAATATTATTCATGCTCTGGCAGCTATGAACATCTGCAGCAGACTCAGAATATCTGTAAAATCGTAGAAGAAACAGTGTTGGTTAAGGGGAAATACTGACCTGAAAATGGTCATCATAATTACGGGGATCCATCCTCTATGATCAATGAATATCAGTTTCATAGCAAACTGGTCATTAGGCTTCTCCGCTGTCAGGGGAAGAACAATCACATGAGTATGTATTTTAAGGCCACATACTGACTCATGTATGCTTCATTAAACCCTAATAGGTATTTCACAGTGTTACCGGCAGTACAACACCGGATGAAATATAAGGTTGCAAGCTTCTCACCTTGAGGCAAGACGTTTGTTGCTGTCATCTCTCTCAGCTGGCCATGTTCCTGCATTAACAACTGTCACTCATCCTTGAGAAGTCCAACCAGGGTCGTAGCGGTAGCATACCAATGCAAAGCTGTCTTAATGTTCTTCTCTCCAGTCCCTAACTAGGAGTTGGTTCCAGGCCTGGTGCTGTGCGTACAGGTGGCCCTAACTGCATCTACCTGGTATCCTTTCACCTACCTCATGTTCTGGCTCCTCTCCTGTCTAGATGAGAGATGTTAATCCTCATACCACGTTTTCCATAGCCAAAAGTCAGGATCCCAAGACCCCGGCTTGGCTTACTGCCCAACTCACAACGCACCAGATCACTACGCGTAACCTTGCCGGTGGTTAGTCCACATGACAGCAGCCCCACATTAACCTTGGTCTCCGATATCCCTCAGTGTGCGGGTGAGGCTCCTCTTTCCCACATGTACTGTTTCATAGATGTTTTTGAACTGCTCTTAGTCTGGCCCCCTCACCTGGCACCAAATTTGCCTTGGGCGACCCTAACAGAAGCTGCGGCCCCCGACAACACAACCCCCATGGTCAGAGGGACATGCAAACCTTTCCACCCAATTAAGGTAGGGATTCTTGGAGGGATATGGTAGCAAAGCGGGAAATCTTTATTGAAAAGATTTTTCACAATTGTACAGCCTAATTCATTCTGATGTTGTCTTACTTTGTTCCTCCATCGTTGCTGCTGAGTTCCCTTTACTGTGTCCACTAGTTATACCTTCAAGCCCAAAGCAAAAAGTTAAAGCCAAAATATCCTACACATAATGGAAAAGCCTGTGTCTGGCCAATGGGGGCTTTACGCTCGTGGCATAGACAGAAACTGACACAGAATGTTGGGAAAATGTTTACAGCTTCAAAATGTAAACCATCTAGCATCCGGTGTGCTTCATGATGCAAAACAGAGGAATGTTTATTGCCGAGATGACAGAAAAGGCAAGTTAAATGAGGTGGCCAAAATACTCTGCTAAAATGCCGCAAATGAAAAGCAATGTATTACAGATGGCAAAGGGACAAACAGAACTCGCAATTTCTAGAGAAGATAGTGTTCAAGAGGGGGGAAGGTGGTGAGTGTCAGACTTTATAGGGGGATTTGGGCTTTGGCATGCATCACTCTCTGTGGAGCTACCGGTGCTCACACATCAGAGATCCACTTCAGGCTTCCTTCCTCCAGGCACATCATGCAATACACAGAGGTGATAGAAATACTTGTATACAGACATATACACACATTCACATGCCTGTATCCACACATAGATACACATAGACAGATATGCATACACACGCTCACACTCTTACTGTATATACACATTTTCCCTCCAGCCATAAGCTAGGGCTGGGCAATAAAACAATAATGATAATTATCACAATATAATTTTCCTCAATAACAATATAATAAATGTTCAATATATCATCAATAAATATTTGGTTTAATTAATTTCAATCACATGAGGACGAAAAAGAGGGCCACTGTGTGTGTGTGTGTGTGTGTGTGTGTGTGTGTGTACTAAAGATCATATAGTATCTGACTAAAGAATAAAGGGATCTGTTCCAAATCTCTTCTTTTAAAAAACTTTTCTGTTTGCCACTGCATTTTATTAAATAAAATGTGGAACTATTGACTTTTTTATTTATTTAGTTATTTAGTTATTTTTATATCCTATTTGAGTAATTAAATCATTGCATGTTTCTTCTATATTTTGTCTTAATGCTTTTAACTGTACACATCATGTTAAGCACTTTACCTTTACCTTGTTCTTCAAAGCGCAATACATATAAAAAAACAGGCTATACATACAAACCTGCCTTGCCCCCATCAAAAGTGTCATACGCCTCAGAAATAGGTTTTAGGCCTAATATTTGAGAGCATTTGAAAGGATTGAGACCTATTCAACCATGTCCTGTAACCAAAAATCTACAGGGTCAACAACTTGGTCACAGATTGTACAAATAAATAGGCAAATATTTAAAAAAACAAAAACAAAAAAAAACAAGGCATTGTCTGCCACATTCATACAGCTTTCCAATACTTTCCTAATTTCTGCCATCTAGTTGCTACTGACACCACATATAAATGCTCATAACTCCAAGTTTTCATATTGTGTCTCAAACTCAGAGTTTACCTGGTTATTTCTAATTTAGGGAACTTACATGTAGGTTGTAAGTAAATCAAACCTATTCTATAACCATGGTGAAAAGGCAGATTATTTTGTCATTTGAGAATACACTGTGTTCATCTGACAGAAGTGATATTCCATCTGAGCTTATATCATACTGTAGGTCTGTGCTGGCAGCACAAACAGGCTTCTGCAGCCAGGATGCCAAGAAGAAGGAAAATATTAAACAAAGGAGGACAGAGCAGACGCTAAAAAATACCTGCTGGCCCAATACTGAGGCTCCATATGCCCAGCTCTTTCCTGACTGCTGGCTGGCCAGCCTGTATGCCCACTCTCTCTCAGGCCTGAACATACACCTACACACACAAATACACACACACACACACACACACACGCAACACACGCTTCACTGGGGACAAGTCAGCAAGAGTAATCCTGGCCTACTTTTTTGCCTGGAGCGTCCTACAGCACCGTCTACTCACACTACAACGGTACAGAGGTGGGGGGGGGGGGGGGGGGGGGGGGGGGGGGGGGGCATGAGGGATGGATAAAGAATGAGAGAAGTGGAAGTTAGGAAGAAGGTGCAGGGGTGAAGGAAGATGGATGAAGCAGTTAAAAATTGGAAAAAGTGATGGAAAGGAAAAGGATGGCCAAGGAGGGAGGACCATCTCAAACTGGGAGACAGGGGGAGGGCAATTAAAGATGATGAGATAATGACTAAAGTACAACAAATGGTGGGATGTAAGAAGCAAGCTTTATGACACAAAGGGGGAAAAATTTAAAAACAAGATAGAAGGAACGACCAACAGCAACAGGGTTGGAGAGCGTCAGTGAATCCTAATAGAAACCAGTGCAACAGTGGAGTCTCCTGCCAAACGAGGAAGGGGGGGTGCTGGCTGCTCTTTTCCAAATAAGCGCATTACTTAGTGCCACTTCCTCTTGCCGGGAGTTCCTGCTGCATATTTTTACTCTGCTCCCATTGACAGGATGAAAAATGATACCTGGAATATGTAAATAAATGATTACATCACACACGGCCACCGTGAACACATACATGCCTTTTACTTATTAGCTCAGAACATGAATTAAGACAGAAAATAATAAAACGGTCATGTTTATTTATACACATGCAGGATATGCTGTATGTTTGTAAACAAACTCAGGCATGCTGGTGATTCAATCATTCCCTTCAGGGGGTGCACATTTCATAGTTGTTGTTTGCTTTGACTCAGGGTGTAATTAGTGTGCGTTTCCAGAAACTGTACAAAATAATTTCATGAATCATGTTTCCATAAATCTGTGGTGTAGTAGTTTCCTGAATCAAAATTAGTTGCCATTAGAGCGTGAAGTGAAAAAGAGCTGATTTATGAGCCGATATTTTGATTTTAAGAATTTGGATAGTAGACCCCTTTACTGTATAAACTACACTTAGAACAGGCCAATATTGAATGCTGGTATGTATGTGGGCTATAAAACCTTTTCCTAAATGGATTATGTTAATAAAATCGATTACAGTCTCAAAAAGGGAACATGTTAACAATTGCACATCAATACATATTTGCTCCTGGAAGGTGCAACTTTTTCAGCCATCTGTAAACAGAGAGTGAGAGAGAATAAGCATGTGTATTTCACTTTACACATAATCTTCCATAATTTCAATGTGGCACATTCACAATCTAGTTCATCCCTTTAACAGCACTCTTTAATTCTAACCAAAGCTACGTGAAACCATTTAACCACCATCGGTATAAATCATGCTGTGTAGGATACAGTAAGCTGCTGTTGAATGCATCTAATATTACAGGAATGTCTACAACAAGGACCTGCAACTTTGAGATTTCATTTAACTAACGTTATAACTGCAACCCTCTCCGGGAACCATCACCTTATCGTGGTGGAGAGGTTTGCGTGCCCCGGTGAACCTGGAGGCTGTGTTAGGCCTAGTGCTCCTGGTAGGGTCTCCTCCAGGCAAAGTGGGTCCAGGTGAGGGGCCAGACTGAGAATGGTTCACAAAGACCCTTGATGACAAATCGAGGAAGAGGAGGAGAGACCCTGCCCGGAGGAAGCCCAGGGCCCCCGTCTGGAGCCAGGCCCAGAGGGAGGGCTCGTCGGCGAGCGCCTGGTGGCCGGGTTTGCCACGGAGCCCGGCCGGGCTCAGCCCGAAGAAGCAACGTGGCACACCCCTCTCCATCCTTTGGACCCACCATCCATCGGAAGATCCGCAGGGGTTGGGTACGCCTGCCACATGGGTGGCAGTGAAGGTCAGGGACCTCCATGAACCAGACCCGGGCGGCAGAGGCTGGCTCTGGGGACATGGAACGTCACCTCTCTGTGGGGGAAGGAGCCGGAACTTGTGCGGGAGATGGAGCGCTACCAATTAGATCTGGTGGGGCTGACCTCCACGCACAGTCTCGGTTCTGGAACCGTACTCCTTGATAGGGGATGGACACTATTCTTCTCTGGAGTTGCTCAAGGTGTGAGGCGCAAGGCAGGTGTGGGGATACTCACAAGTCCCCGGCTGAGCACCGCTACATTGGAGTTTACTCCGGTGAACGAGAGGGTCGCCTCCCTACGCCTTCGGGTACTGGGGGGGAAAACTGTTTGTGTATATGCACCAAATAGCAGTTTAGAGTATTCGGCCTTCTTGGAGACCCTGAATGGAGTTCTGTATGGGGCTCCAGTAGGGGACTCCATAGTTCTGCTGGGAGACTTCAACGTGCATGTGGGCAATGATGGAGATACCTGGAAAGGCGTGATTGGGAGGAACGGCCCCCCTGATCTGAACCCGAGTGGGTGTTTGTTGTTAGACTTCTGTGCTAGTCATGGATTGTCTATAACGAACACCATGTTCGAGCATAAGGATGCTCATAAGTGTACATGGTACCAGAGCATCCTAGGCCGAAGATCAATGATCGATTTTGTAATCGTTTCATCTGATTTGAGGCCGCATGTTTCGGACACTCGGGTGAAGAGAGGGATGGAGCTGTCAACTGATCACCATCTGGTGGTGAGTTGGGTCAGGGGGTGGGGGAAGACTCTGGACGGACCTGGTAAGCCCAAACGGGTAGTGCGGGTGAACTGGGAATATCTGGAGGGGGCCCCCTTCCGACTGAAGAAGGAGGCCTTCCGGGATTTGTTGTCTCGGGGGACTCCGGAGGTGGTTGCAAGGTACCGACGGGCCCGAGGGACTGCCGCCTCTGCTGTGGCAGATGGAAAGCAGCGGGTGTGGGAGAAGTTCGGAGAAGACATGGAGAAGGACTTTCAGTCGGCACCAAAGTGTTTCTGGAGAACTGTCCGCCATCTCAGGAGGGGGAAGCGGGGAACCGTCCAAGCTGTGTACAGTAAGGATGGGACCCTGTTGATCTCAACTGGGGAGGTAATTGGGCGGTGGAAGGAACACTTTGAGGAACTCCTAAATCCAACTGACACGCCCTCTTTAGTAGAGGCAGAGCTCAAGGCTAATGGGGGATTCTCGTCAATTTCCCTGGTGGAAGTCACTGAGGTAGTCAAACAACTCCACAGTGGCAAAGCCACAGGGATTGATGAGATCCACCCAGAAATGCTAAAAGCTTTGGGTGTGGAGGGGCTGTCTTGGATGACACGTCTCTTTAACATTGCGTGGAAGTCGGGTTCAGTTCCCAAGGAGTGGCAGACTGGGGTGGTGGTTCCCCTGTTCAAAAAGGGGGACCAGAGAGTGTGTGCCAATTACAGGGGTATCACACTTCTCAGCCTCCCCGGTAAAGTCTACTCCAAGGTGCTGGAACAGAGGGTTTGGCCGATTGTCGAACCACAGATCGAAGAGGAACGATGCGGTTTTCGTCCCGGTCGTGGAACAACTGACCAGCTCTTTACTCTCACAAGGATCCTGGAGTGGGCTTGGGAGTATGCCCATCCAGTCTACATGTGCTTTGTAGATCTGGAGAAGGCGTATGACCGGGTCCCCCGGGAGATACTGTGGGAGGTGCTGCGGGAGTATGGGGTGAGGGGGACCCTTCTCAGGGCTATCCAATCCCTGTACATCCAAAGCGAGAGCTGTGTCCGAGTACTCGGCAGTAAGTTGGACTCTTTCCAGGTGAGGGTTGGCCTTCGCCAGGGCTGCGCTTTTTTCACCTATCCTGTTTTTTTTGATATTCATGGACAGGATATCGAGGCGTAGTCATGGCGAGGAGGGGCTGCGGTTCGGGGGCCTTGGGATCTCGTCACTGCTTTTTGCTGATGATGTGCTCCTGATGGCATCGGTCCGTGACCTTCAGCTCTCACTGGATCGGTTCGCAGCCGAGTGCAAATCGGTTGGGATGAGGATTAGTACCTCTAAATCTGTGGCCATGGTTCTCAGCAGGAAACCGGTGGAGTGCCAACTCCAGGTAGGGAATGAGTCCTTACCCCAAGTGAAGGAGTTCAAATACCTCGGGGTCTTGTTCACAAATGAGGGGAGACTGGAGCAGGAGATTGGCCGGAGAATCGGAGCAGCGGGGGCGGTATTGCACTCGCTTTACCGCACCATTGTGGCGAAAAGAGAGCTGAGCCGTAAGGCAAAGCTCTCGATGTACCATTCGATTTTCGCTCCTACCCTCACCTATGGTCATGAAGACTGGGTCATGACCAAAAGAACGAGATCGCGGGTACAAGCGGCCGAAATGGGTTTCCTCAGGCGGGTGGCTGGTGTCTCCCTTAGAGATAGGGTGAGAAGCTCAGCTATCCGCGAGGAGCTCAGAGTAGAGCCGCTGCTCCTTTGCGTTGAAAGGAGCCAGTTGAGGTGGTTTGGGCATCTGGTAAGGATGCCTCCCGGACGCCTCCCTAGGGAGGTGTTCCAGGCACGTCCAGCTGGGAGGAGGCCTCGGGCAAGACCCAGGACTAGGTGGAGAGATTATATCTCCACACTGGCCTGGGAATGCCTCGGGATCCCCCAGTCAGAGCTGGTTAATGTGGCTCGGGAAAGAGAAGTTTGGGGTTCCCTGCTGGAGCCGCTTTCCCTGCGACCCGATCCCGGATAAGCGGATAAAGATGGATGGATAGATAACTACAACCAGAGCCTTTACGGCTCTGACTATAGCGTTTCACATCTACAACGTCACAAAAAGAGGAGCTACAGGAAGCCGTGTTAGACTCTTGTTCAGCTCATGTTTATTTACATGTTTGCTCTGGTTTAATCATTTCAGACACGCCGACTAACTGCAGACAGGCAGCTCGCAGATATATTTAGAATATGTCAGAAACTATAGTTTAACGGCTCATTAACGTTAGCGCTCCTCCACTGATAAACACGCCATTAACATTGTGGCTAATTTAGCAACGGGCAGCGTTAGCTGCAGTAATGTTACGTGATTTTAGAGAATATTTAGAAGTGATGAACTAGGGACAAATGTGGACCGTTCGCTAGAACAGCCACACTGTTTGAAATAAATGTACAGTTATGTCTGTCCAGCAGCGAAGCTTTCAACACCCAACTACCGTAACGTTAAACTGCTGTGAGCTGGTAGGAAACTGCTGTGAAAAACGGGAGGGTTAGCAAGTCATGAATGTTTTCAGAAGTGGAGAAGTGACTAGGTCTGTTTTTATTATAATTATTAAAGTCATGTAATTAACTTGACAAAAGACCGACTCACCGCTCACACAGCCCTCCGCGTGTTTCTAAATGCTGCGTGTAAGCTCCGTAAACTCCGGTCAGCTGATTGTTTTCTTCTGTGGTTTTTGTAGTGAGGCAGTGTAGTTAACAGGGGAGCTGCAGCTGGTCGCCCTCTGGTGGGCAAACTATGCAACACCCATGACGTGAGTGAAGGATATGACTCTATGTTTCTTTTTTAATAGTCATATATCTGCTGTTATAAACAGCCGATGCCGATTAAATGCAATTAGCTCATATCGGCCAATAATATCGGCCGGCCGATATATCGGTAGCATGTTATTACAGGCAAAAGAAAGAATATATACCGTTTCCTGGTTTATTCAAAAGGGAAAGCAATGGACCAAAAAAGTATAGGAATCCAAACTGTAAAACAGCAAGCAAACACCAGCTTGGCTTTTTTGTTGCTAAAAGCCATCATAACAAATGTTTAATTGTGACATACGTAAGCTTTGTATTCTTCACACATCTCCCACCTAGGAAGAAATCATCAGCGCCTACAAACCATACACACTGTACACACAGGGTGGACAAAAGTACTGGAACACAAACTATGGTCTCAGAGGAAAGCACAATATACAGTATGTGCATGGTTTTCTCAGGGAAGTATGGTAGTATGATAGTACGGTCAAGGAAATATTGTGGTTATGACAAATTAACTATGGTAACTAATGTATGGTTGGGATTAGGCAATTTGGCTAGGTTTAGGGAAAAGTTGTGATTATGGTTAATAAAAAGGCAAATGTTTACTGGAAGTCTGTGACGGAATGTTGCCTGCATGAGAGTTGGACTCCTCCACCACACTGACTCTGCACGCTTACTTTCAGCCTCGCTACATGAAGGGCACACTATTTCCTGCATTTGCATGGGACGTTGGCATTGGACGTAAATTGTTAGATACACCAATAGGGAAGTAATTCCTAGAGACTGTGTTTATATTCTATTCTTTTGCCAGGAATGTTGTTATTTTGTTAAAGTTATTTGTCCACCCCATTTACTTTTACATTCAGGATTCCTGTGCATGCGGTCAGGCCAGTCCCAAAAAAGTAAAGTACAGTTAATTATCTGCATCCTTCTCATTCTTCTGTTCCTACAGTTCAGAAGTGATATAATAAAGACTCGTGCTGTATGAATCACTGATACTGCACTCTTAAACTAGACAGACGGGCCTGATTACATTTCTGTCAGCAGGGAGCAAGAAATTGTTCTGAGCAACCCCAAGGCCTTTCTCCCTTGAAGAAAAAGGAAAAATGTGGATTGCAAGAGAAGGGTGAAGGGTATTTAAGGTCAAATATACACAATGCCTCCATATACACAGACACACAGTCATCCCATTGCTCCCAAACGCTCTCGCTGATGAAAGGTGCGTCTCTGCACATGGGTCGTTTGTCGCGGGCATCTCCACGGACGGCTCATTGGAGAGTGCAAGGACCCCTTCATCTTTCACCATGACAGGTCTCGGACACTGGGCCCCTGTGACAGACGACCAATAATTCACTGGAGGGGGAGTGGAGCTAATGGCCTTGACTCCAGGCCTTGGTAATGATCACGTCCAGATTTCCAGTGTCACACACTGATGTCAGAACCCACCCACAAAAGCAGGCTGTTGTCACTGTGTGTGGATCAGACAGGGGGAGGCGGGGTAAGACCTCATACACTCATCCCATGCTCATCAATTCCACTTCAAAACTGGGGTAGTTGGGTAAAAACATTATGGTGGATTTGACTAATATATAGTATAGCGTTGTCAATAAATTGAACAGATTTTAACTTTTTGTTGAACAGCAAATCAGCCACTCAAACTGTCCATCTCTGACAAGATGGATATTAGTCCCTGACCACAGCTGAGTCATTAAAATTCTACAGTTAATACTTCACTCTAGTCACTCAGTTTTGGTACTGAAGGTCCAGCATGTCACCCTGTATGTGCCACAGCTCCACAGTGTCCACTGGAAGAAATTCAGAGTCTGTTCTTCTGCAGCCACAAGTTTGTTTAAAAGTTGTTTTGCAATATATCATGGATCCAAGTCAGATGTTTAGTTCTTGTGGCTACTGTGTATTGTTGGTATTTTTGGATCTGTGTGTGTTTGTGTTGAAGAGCATAATAATAATATTGTTGCTTTGCTGCCATTTTTGTTATTTACAAGCATAATGAATACATTTGCAGCTCATTGATGATAGATGTGGTAAGTGATACTTTCCAGCTGGATTTTACTTGTTTCAATTCCTGCAAATGGCACGCCATCTTATCTTTATTTTGTATCTGTATTTCCTGAATAATACAATATGCACAAGGAAAACTGTAGACTTCCTTTACCTTTATTCTAACACAGACAAAATAAACAAAGAAGGAAAAACTAGTTTTGTTATATGTACACACAGACAAAGTCAATAACTAATAAGGTCATTAAATATTAGATTCTTTAAACTGTCAATATATATCGGAATTTATATTCATTCAAAAGTGAATTTTACACTTCAGATATGTGAGCTGCTCAAGTAAAAACAGTCTGGTGAGTAACAATAGCAGATTGGAGAAAAACACTGTGTGTGAGACAATCTGGCGGACATTGGAAGTTATAGAGTTGTTAACCAGACTAAAAGAATTTCAATAGTCTGTATTTCATTGAAGATATTTACAATAACATGATGGTCAAAATGCTGTTTCAAAAGGTTTTCCACTCTGTTGCTTATATTGCTTTTTTGGCATAAAAACATGATGATGTAGAATATCAGAGCCAAATAACTGCTATTAGCAACTCCAGCTTAAAAAAAAGGACAAAGAGATTCCCTTGTGCGCTCCAAGCGGAACCTGACATTTGACCTTTCAGCTCTCAGTGCTGTGGTGTTTCTGAACTGCACTTTCCAGAGATAACTTGCCAGTCAAACAGTTTCCACAGTGAGGATGCCTTTTTAGTTGGATCTTCTGTTGCTGTAGTTTGAGTTTCTATAGCTCAAGATCTATGGTATTCTTGACCTCTTCAGCCAAGGCTGAAGGCAAGTGAGAGTATTTTACCATGGAAAGACACAAGCTTATGAGAATAGCTGATTTAAAAGGCTACCATGAACTGTGTATAGGCAGAGCAACTATTGTGTTGGATTGACAAAGGGAAGCAAGATTACATTCATTAAGTGTCAGATTATACATTTTTAAATATATTTTTGATGTTGTGTTTCTTTGGCAGGATGTAGTCACTTGGATTTTATGATTTGAAATTGTCCTCCTGGATCCATCTTCTTCTCTTACGTTTTACATTTACAATTTACATTTTTTCACCATAACTGTGTATACACTAAGATTTTCTGTTGTGATTCTATTCTGTACACAAGACATTTATTGCATGTCTGTCTGTCCTGGAAGAGGGATCCTTCTTCTGAGGTTTCTGAATTTTTATTTTCTGTTAAAAGGGATTCTTTAAAGAGTTGATCCTCATTCAAATTAAGGGTCTAACGACAGAGGCTGTATGCTGTTCATACTGTAACGTCCTTTGACGTCCTATATAAATAAAATTTACTTGACTTGTCAACAGAAAATAAAAAAGTAGAGGTTGATTATTTGGGAAAGCTATATGCATAGAGAGACTGGTGACATGTTTGCTACAGTTTTTAACTATACTATATCCTTGATGTATCCATATTGTAGATAGTGTTGATTAACGTAATCAAGAAACAACCAAAGAAAAGTATCCCTCTTTATATGACTCCCACATGTTTCTACATACAGTACATACAGTTGAATCTGGACTATATATTCTGCCTCTCCTCCTCTATCTCTCTACAAGTTTTCCTGTCATTCTGCACTATTTTATGAAGCAGGAACACTTTAAAATCATCTTTAAGGAAGTGTTCCTAAGTGACTTTGAGTGTTAAAATGAAATTCAACAAGATGTCCCCCCTAGTCCTCTCGTATCTACATTCTCTCCACGGGTGAAAAGATCTAACAACTCCCCACAGTTGTCTGCACTGTGTAAGTTTGACGTGCCTTGTCTTCACGTGTAACTGTAGCCCTTCAAGCAATGAGGGCCAACCCAGCAGCTTCTCATCACTCTGCGACGAAGACGCTAACTATGATTAGTAATAGCGCCATTGATTTTCTCTGAGTAGCGTACAGTTGCTCCAATCCTCCACGCTCAACTAAAACATGTCGAAAATATTAAAGCACAGCCCTTTTTTTTTTAAGTGCACATTTCACATTCAGCGAGAGAGATCAGGATCTATTAGGGTTTTCGTGATTGCACAGAATATGAGTGCTGACAAGAAAGTGAGGGCTCACTGTGCCAGACAGCGTGGGATTTGGTCTCTCACAATTTAACTACAGAGACGAGTTCAGAGGAAATAATATTATATTGACCTCATGAAAAACGGAGCAGTTAAGTACTTTTGTCTCTCCAAAGCCCACTGAGACTCACCTCGTGGTATCAACCCACACATGTTCAATCTCCAGAAATAATCATCCAATACTAATCACAGAATCACATAGGCAAAGGATGTAATTATATTTTTTTTCCCTTTTTCTACGATTGTAAAAGCTTTAGGGGTGTGACACAATAACCTTTCCTATACCGAAAGCCTCATTTGGAATTGAAAATGAGATGGAAGGACATCAGAAAAAAATGAATAAAGAGGGGTGGGGAGGGTTTGTGGGGGCCATGAAGACGGAACTCTTGCTTATGAATATGCATATTCATATTTGGACCCTGTTTGTTGTGAAAGACAATGGGGACTCCAAAGTTTGCTGGCCCCTCTGAGTGTATTCAGCCCCATCCCATACAAAGACACAAATTTTCCGCTGAGGCCTTGTCAGAGATGGCGTGGAGGGAGGTTCAAGCACCCCTGAGTGTCCCTGAATCAGAGAGACAGGAAGTGGTCCTCAGAGAACCCCCGTCCCCACGGCGATTCCCATGAATTCCCACAATTCCACTGGCCCGTTGGTTGGTTACTTATTCAGTGATGCGCCACCGTGCTCCCCTTGAACGCAGTCATAAAGGGACAAGAGGGGGTCGAAGAGTGAGATGGAGAGGGAAAAAAATCATATTTCATTCACCGTCACAACATGACCCAGATAACAGTAGATTGCCCTTTTTAGTCAGGACAAAATTGCCTTTGTGTCCGAAGTTACAAGAGCGAAAGAGAAACCAAAAGCCAAATGAAAAAGGGGGTGCTTCAAAGGTTAATCCGTTACAAGCAAGATCAGAGCATCCCTACTTTAAGGGACAGAAGAAAATCTCCCTCTTCTCTTTCCCTCCTTTCTCTTTTATGTCTGGCCATAAAGAGCGGGTTTTATGTACACTCGAATGGCTGAGGCTCACAGAACATGCATGCGAATGAGAGAGAACCACAGGAGACCCATATATCTTTACAAACATATATGCACATAGAGAGAGAGAGAAAGATAGAGAGAGAGGGAAAGGAAAGGAGAAGGATGATAAGAATAGGGAAAGATCCAAAAACAGAAATAAAGAATGATATGAAAGTAACTAAGAGGGAAAAGGGAAAGATGCAGAGATGGAAAAGGGAGGGTTAAAAGAAGGTTATGATGGAGAGAGAAGAGACAGAGGAAGAGAGACCGTCTGGAGGAAAGAACTGGAAGAAAAGCAGTCTGGTGCTTTAATCGCAAAATCAGAGCTGAAGGAGCAAGGCAGGCATGCAGTCATCATAACGGATCCCATATGAGAATGCTATTACAGGCCTGACTCTGCTTGCAGCTAACGCTACTGGGCTTACAGCACCAGCACCGAGGCTTTCTACTTCAGCCATGACCTGCCTTTAGTACCTGCTTAAAAACTGTGCCTGCTTAATATCAGGGCATTCATCGATTCCCAGGCTGCAATGGTGTAGTACAACAAATAAAACTGCTGCCTTAAAACAGCCTGTGTGAAATTTTGCCTTTCGCGCACCTCGGCTGAACACTTTCACATTTTCATTCAGAAAAAAACAAAAAAACAAAATCAGTATAGAAATTTTAGTTAATACTGCACAAATTGGCATTACTATCCACCTCACATTCCCACATGCAATGTGAAGCTAATACAACATTAACAATGCGGGTTACTACTGAACAGCACAACCCGTGTCTCCCCTGTCCTTCTGAAACTGTGCTCTACTTTCAATTTCTAAATTTTTAAAAGTGCTGGTGAGGGCAAGAAATTTAAAAGTAATGTCAGAGCAACTCTCAGCTGCTGAAACACTACAGTTTGTTTTGTTGCTCATTGTAAAGCTTTTGTACTGGCTTGTTGCTTTAAGTCCAGTGAATTGAAGCTTGTTATACATTTGTGCATACAGTAAGTTTGTGCTCTAAGTGGCTAAAATGTAACAATAATAATAAAATGGTAAGGAACAGATATTTGTTGTTGTAAACATTCCAAAACAAGTCGGCCACATTCTGCAACCAAAATGCTTTCATATTAGAAAAAGAGCATCCCCATCACATATTTACAGTATAAGTCTGTTGAGCACACGCCAACTTACCTGCAGGACTGGGGAATGGAGTGATGGATGGAGAAGGATGGTAGTAAGAAGAGAGGGGGAGGAAGGAGAGATGCTAGAGGGAAGCAGGAGTCTGGAGTTAAATATTAATCCGTGGTGATTCATCTGCTGTGGAAGCCTTCAGGCTCCTTTTGCATACCGCCAGCTGTTGGCCCCTGTCTCTTGGCCCTGGACCTGGATGTGAAAGGCTGGGCTGCTGCCCAGAGTGCCCAGACATGAGCTTCCTTGGCTGGGGGAAAGACAGCGAAGGCCAGGACAGGTGGTGGACCTGGCTGGCATGACTGTGTGTGTGTGTGTGTGTGTGTTTTACGGGGTGTTACACATACTGTATAACCCCAACTCTGGGGTGTAACAGTCACTGGAGTCACCACTCTATGTGACACCCACGGAGGGCAATGAGGCTTGACATCATCAGGTTGTGAGGTACGGAGATGCTGTTGGGGTTCAAGGATGGAGGGATGCAGGAGTGGGTAGAGGCAGGGAAGCTGAAGGGATGGGAGGGCAAACTGAGGGAATTGCATGTTGAGCTTTTGTGCTTTGCAGAAATGTCTGTCTAAAAATAATAAAGTCATTTCATATAAAACAGTATCAATTTGGCTAAGTTCAGTTGAATTTAATAGAGCACAAAAAAGTATCACAAAATGTCATGATCTGAGCAGGAACTGGTACACATATCAAGTATTGTGGACATGAATGTGAAAATACAATAAATTCACTAATGTTAGTTGTGAATAGTAGCAGTTTCACTACCAAGTAGCTTTTAACAATAATGACTAAAGCTAACATTAGAGACAGCTTTTAGCAAATGTTGTTAAAAGAAAATAACAACCTCACTTTTCATAACTTGGTAACAAAGGCCAGGTCCCTGGAGTTGAAAGAAAATGAAAACATATGCTTCTACCATTCTAAATTGTTAATGATGACCATTTACAAAAGCATACTAGAAGGGTTAAATATGTGTTTCATGCCTTCAAGGTAGCCACTTGCTTAACTGTAAATCATTATAGTATGAGAATCAAAGTGCAGACAATAGAGGTTGCATTTGAGTATATCTATAGTACGGCTGAATGATTAAAAAAAATCTAAATGAGATTATTTTGACTCATTGCAATATTAGAGGGAATTATAATTTTTACATAACAATTCTAATTTTCAAACATATTTTTTTTAAGGATCTGTACCAAAGAAAGATGTTTTCTTAAGTCTGTCAAATACGATGTATAGGACAGAACATCGCTGCAGCATGGCCATATTTAATTTAAAATGGTATTTTGACACACTTTTCACCTTTAACAAATATTGCACCTGCTGCAATTTGAAAATTATAGTAGGCCATATTATATTATAAGATTTACATTAATTGTTCAGCCCTAGTCTGCAGCCCACTGTCAAAACCTACTGTGCTAAGTCCTGTTACAGTCCTTTACACTATGTTATCAACACATGGTAAAGCACTTAAGAGCAGGCACTGTGAAAACTTTCCTTGTTGGTTTATTTAGGTATGTGTGTGAAGCCCAGAAAGTTATTCTTGAACAGCAAACTAGAAACTATATTCACATTGCATATCAGCTTACTGTTTTGTCTTCCAGGTATTATTTTACAAAAGAGACGCCTATTACAGTGTTTACAACACCTTTTATACCTTTATACTCTCACTGTGTCAAATATCCGTGGAATAATGAATGGAAAATGGAAAATGATTATGCTGTGCAATAGGGTCTTTGCAAATTGTTACCACTCAGGTTCACAGGAAAGAACGGGAAAAGGAGAGAACAGCAGGATGCAGTCAGCCCGTGATGAAGATACTCACAGGGTAGAATGTAACTACAGAGAAACAAGAATCAAAAAGAGGTGTTTCTCGACAGGTGTCCCCAGAGCTCGCTGAGCCTTGCCTCAAACTACACTGTTTGACTTGTTTCAGTGCTCACCTTAAACCAGAGAAGAAAGGGCAATGAAAAAGAGAAATCTTCCTCAACTGCTACAGGAGCCAGTAGAACACCATAAAGGCTTGAGGAGTCTTCTCAGTTTCCACCATTTGTATTTTGCCTCCTTCCACTGTTTTTTCCCCCTATAAAGAGTTTCACTACGGGATGACTCACTCCCCATCTGAGAGAGGTAAAAATAGCTTTACAAAAGACTGTAACTGCCTACATGGAAGTGAAACTCTAAGGAGTGTGAGTCACCATTCGCAACCTTTATCTGAAGAAAACCTTTTTCCAAGATCGAACCACCTGCATTTTTGAAGTACTGAGTCATAAATTTTAAACAGGGCTAGGGTAGCTTTTTGGATTACTCGTGTCACATCATCTGTAGGTCTAACATAAACATCTTCATGCCCGAATTGAAGGCATTTTGATATTTCTTCAGTAGAAACTCATGGGGAAAAGTTCTAACAGTAGATTTTTTTCCTGTAGTTTCTTTGCTACGGCTTGTTAGCACTCAAAGAATTCCTCACTGAAACCAAGGAACACAGCTGAGCCCATTAACACCCTCCATCCTCTCTGCCCATGTTTGACATCACACAGCTCTTTTCTGAATACATTACATCTTCAAAACCCCTCTTTCACAATGTGTGTCCATGTATGATGCCCACCCACTCATACAGTACCTTTTCACAGGGTAAAGGCTACCAAAGAGGAGGGTTACTAGAGCGTCTTTGGGAAACAGAGAACAATTTGAGAGGAGAAGAAAGAGAAAACGCTGGGTCATGAATTATAGAGCAGATCACTTTCGTCTGGGTCCAGGGAGAGAGGGAGAGACCACGAGAGAGAGATTCACCCCTTATTCTTCCATGCCTTGTCTGGTACGTGGGAAGCCACTGGGGAGAGCGATTTATGGCCAATTGAAGCGGCAGCAACATCCCTTGGAAGGCAGCGAGTGGATCCATAGCAACGATCCTAGAGGGGCATATTAATCCCCTGCTTTATGTAGTGCTAAGTGTACAATAGTAATCAGGATTGGAGTAGGCCCCGTTGATCATTAAGGGAAAAGGCTATATAAAGAATTCATAATGGGATTAGCCCACGGCGAATGGAAAAAGAGAGAGAGACGAGGGTGTGTGGGTAGATGTCTGGAGGATGACGACGGGGGGAGGCAGGGGTGGCACGATGCTGGAATTAAATCACCCATCAAATTGCATGGAGGAATTTTAATTTACAGGTTAATGTCATATTGTGTGACTAATCACAGCCAACCATTTCAATGAACCAGTAGAAAATCGGGAAATCAGAGGCTGCTGCAACAATTTGGAAGTGCTGGTTGCAGTCCTTCCTCGTGAAAATCTACTTCGTTGAGTAAAATTAATGTGTTTTCATGTTCACAGAGGATCTTGACTATCCATTCAAGGCTGATATCAGAGTAGAGGCTAATGAAAACTAATGTGATTACTTTATTCACAGTAAGTGACTTAGAAGTATAGTGTTGCAGCCATCACCCTTCAGCAGCAATGTGTGAAACTGGACCAGTATTTACACTCTGTTGCTCCTAAAAATGTTCCAGATATAACCTACTTTACCCTAAGTGTCTGTTATGTGATTGCTGTATTTTCATAGTGACTGAATGCAGTTGGCCTTCTTTACAATCAAATAACTGACAGTTATTAGTTAAGCTCGCCATTACAACATTTTTCATCTAACACTGGGGCTCAGGAGAAAGAGCGGGTAGCTCACTAATCAAAAGATCAGCTCCTCCGATATGTACTTAGGCAAGATACTGAACCCCAGATTGCTCCCAATGGCTGTGCCATTAGTGCATGACTGTGTAGGAATGGGGTGAATGTGACATGCGCTTTCAGTGGTCGGAAGACTAGGAAGGCAATATGTAAGTACAGTCCATCTACAATCCATTATGGTAAAGTAGGGTGTAGAAAGGTTTTGTGCTCATATTTTGTCTTATCCAGTAGCATATACAAAGATCACACTAGATGCCAGTAGATGGAGGTAGTCTGGGCACATCCAGCAGGACTGACACCCTAGCCAGACCCATACCATGCTCAAGGGATTGACATATTATGGCCAGCATGGGAAAGCCTCGGGATCCCCCAGGAGCAGCTGGACGTGGCTGAGAGAAAGGATGACTTGGCTGTTGTGCTTAGTGTGCTGCCTCCACAAAACCAAACCAGGTAAGCATCTAAAAATGGATCGATGGGTGGATGGATTTATTGGTGGTATGGACAAGCCTTTAAGCTAAGTGACGTAAGGACTGCCGGAAGGCACTTTAAAGTAAATATGAGCAATCCTGTCTTTGAATAATCACATCACAGCAATTATATCTTTGAATCAATGCTGAATTGGCTTTATACGAAGATAACTGTTTTACTTGATTCTTGAGGTACAGTAATTGCAATTTGCACTCAAGCTAATTCGTTACAGTTTGCGCTGTAGTTGCGCAACACACAGATACGCTACGTTTATTCAGGGTCAGTCATTCTCACAAATAAGGCAGAATCAAACCCCCGCCCCCCGTTTTAGCCTCCCTTCACTGGTTACCTTAGTTTTAGCCTCAGATCCTTGGGGCTCTGTTAGATGTTCCAATGTCCCGGCAATCTACCGGGTCAGAGAGCCTCAGCTCTGGAAAGCCCTGGCAGAGAACCTGAGGCTTGCAGGACTAGTAACATCTTTCAAATCACTTCTCAAAACAGCCTTTTATTAATTTTAGTGTTTCCTTCTATGTCTTTCTGTCCTACATGTGCATTTAATCTGCATCACTGTTTCAGAAATCTTCTTTCCTTTAACCTTTAATTTTATGCTGCTTGATTAAATTTACTTCTGCTTTGAAATATTTAAATGTGTATTCAATAATGTAAAGCACTTTGTGACTCTGTTTTGATAAGTGCTGATTATCAGATTATCAGTGACTTTTTGATATCTGATTCCTCTGCTGTTCTGTTTATATAAGACAGCAACAACAGAAACAAAATGAACGTGCCAGGAATCTTTCAAAGTAAGTTATTGCCAAATTACTTACTTGTACTCTTCTATCGAACCTAGAAGGACAAAAGAGTTCAAATACCTTTAGTCCTATTCTCTGTTCACTTATGTTAAAAACTAGAACAGAATAGTCTTACACAAAAAGCACTGTAACCCTATCACCAGGTCACCAGCAGTCACAAAGTAAGTTCAGCTGAAGTCTTTCCAGTTCTAATTCTATCTAGGGCCTTGGCTCAGCTTGCTTTGGGTAGCTCCTTCATCACTGCGGCAGACCGGGGGGAGGACTTTATTACAGCCACAGCTCGTTAGCTTGAGTGGTCTTAATGAAGCAGCGTGGCGATCAGACAGAAATCATGCTGCTGAGGCCCTGCGTCATTACACCAGCCTTTAATTACGTTGATATATGGCTGGGACGGGCCTCGATACCACAGAAATTTCCTAAGTCTTACCGGACTAAGCGCATGTCCTCCTAAAAGTGTACAGTGTACTGCATAAGACTCAGAGACACACTCACAAAGCAATACCAGCTTTTGTACTGAAACTGTTGAGCCAATATGTTGCGCCAATATTACATTTCAACTTCCAGTTATAGATTTGACTGTTGTTTGAACCAAAATCTACAAGTATTTAAAATTAGACACCCTTCTTGTCAAGGTGAAAATACCTCTGAAACAACAGAGTCTAACCATCATTAGACACTAAAATTCTCCACTGGAAGTGTGGATAGTGTTTTTCCCAGCATGCTTCTCCACACAGCAGGTGGGAGAGAGGATCTCAGGACAGATCAGGAATTGAGGCCAAGTCTTGGTGAGATCGGAAAAGCAACTTGAATGGATGACAACAGACTTGAAAAAGGTACTGTTGTGTTTCATTACTATTCATGAGTTTACTTCAAAATGTATTCTCCAACTGAGTACTGGAGAAGGACTTCCAAGAGGCCCTTGAGGGGTTTCAGAATAAGAAAAACATCCAAGTTTAGAGTCAAATGGGCAACAGGAATAATACTGTGTCTGCTTGGAGTACCAAATAGGTTTTATTCATCTATTAAGGTAAGATGTGCCATCTGTCCCTTACTCATATGTCCTCTCTGGAGTTTTTGACCTCTACAAGCGCTTCTGTTTTCCCGCATTTTGTTTATTTGTTAATTTTTTGACGTGATACACATTCTTGCCAATGGTTTTACACTATTTCACTATTTCAGGCTGCAGTAATGCGCCAAGATATGCTGCAATGTGCCAACAAAGACAGGTAAGAAGTAATCTAGTAAACATGAACGTAAACTACTGTGGATTTAAAATACTAAATAAATGTCAATGCTAATGTTTTATGAGGAAAGAAATGCATTCAACACATTTGTTAGAGCTAAAGGATACACAGAACATGTTTTGGTGAATGTAAACATAACTTTTGTTTGTTTACAAGAAAACTCCACAGGGCACATTTAATTGCCCCATGTAAAATTTCTTTTTAAAATACTTTGTCCTAGTTCTGCCTGACTTCTACTAACTATAATGTATTACATGTAAGTTAGAATTATGTAAGAACACTTTATAGCCTCCCTGGTGCTTCTTATGTATTTTTTTTGGATAAAATCAGTCAGACTTACATGAAGCAGCACGTCTGCTGGAGTAAAATATTACTGTCTGGCTTGCACTGCCACTGTGTGAAACATATTCCACTTTTCTTTCATTGGACTCAGAGTTATGATAGCTATATTATGTCATGCTTCCCTACCTCCTTCATTATTCTAAATGAAGAGAAATCCAGTTATATAATACAAGGGCAGAAGTTCTTATGAGATTTGGAAAGCTCAGCAATAGACATCTCCACTCTGTGTTAATTGGTTTTGCTTTTGAAAGGCCATCATTTTCTTTCGGGCCCATTAACCATAATGCTCCAGAGTCCAGGATTAGTTCGCACTCAGTAAGACTGCAGTGTTGTCGTTAAATTCAATTTAACGGGGCACCCACCAGTGCTAATTACTGCTAACCCCTCTTGCTGCTCCATGTTAGTTTGGCCACTGTCCCTATAATAGTAATAATAGGCCTACTGGCCTACTGGTCGATAACTCGTCGGGTGGGTTTACCAAGTGAAGTGTTTCTCAATTCTGCTGTTAGCTTCTTGCATTTTAAAATGCCTGACACAAATTCCTCTTCATGAATAACTATTAAAGAGTGCTTGGGCCTGTTGCACGTTTCTCGCCCTAGGTCCTGCAAACACACAATGCAAACCTCTACCAATACTTAAATAAAAATCTACCAAGACTTTGTGGTTTTGTTATTTCTATACAATGTATGTTTCTGAACTTCTTGAAGAGAAGGTTGTCCACCCGAGAGCAGGGTTTTCCTGGTTCAGTGTTTAATAGTTTGTGTCAAGCATTGCACAGTCACCATTGTGTGAGACACTTAAACTATTAAACTGTGAGATTTTGTCCGATATCTTTGGTATGAAGCAGTCATTGCAGCTGTTTGTGGTGTTTCTATGCTGCACTTCCAGAGATCAATTGTTATTAAAACTTTATGAGCAGATAACAGTAACTCCTCTCTTGAGTTTCTTTAGGTGTCGCTCATTACTTTGGTCAAACTCTCTGCTTCAGGGTTTGGTAAATAAACTATACTTATATCTTTGAGCTGTTTTCTTGCAAAGCTTTATGCATACATCATTTATATTTAAGTATTGCCATTAATCAAGGCCATTTTTGTTCATAGTTGATGAAAACTACCGAAAAAAAATCATGAAGTAATATGTCTGGCTGGTCTCCTGGTTCAGCAGACAGTGACATTTGAGCCACTGAACAACTCACTCACTCCCTACTTACTTAAATGTGAATCATTCTGGGTTTATTTTCCTTCAGCGTAAATTACACTGCTGCAGTTTTCTGCTGCTTAGAGAAACTGACCTTTAATATTAACTCTCCTACCCACTTGGCCACCCGGATATGCTTAGGAAACTTTTGCATAGGACGCAGGTAAAAGATTCATTATTCAGCCCCAGGAATGGGCAGGGGAGGACCGTTCCAATGGCTTTTACCTAACTACCCACCTAAAAGCCTCCCAAGAAAAATACCTGCATTACAGAGCCACGCTGGGGAGAAAGTGTATTCACTATAGAAGCACTCCCAGCGCCTGAATAAAAGATGAAATTTTGAACATAGACTGTGGGGTTTTAAGTTTATTATTTAGGCCAAGATGGTCTAATTGCTCTAATGCAATGGAGTTGATTTTTTTTCTAGCAAGTGGAGTCTACTAGTTTCCAGAGCTCTACTTAAATGCAGGATTGTGAAGGGACCACTTTACAGCAAAACCATATTTTCAGTGAGAATGGAGTGAGGCCGGTACAGTACATTCAAGGTAGAAACATTAATTACTTTTTAATTTGTATGGAGGGGTTTACAGAGTCCTAAATGTTTCAGACTCCAAGCTCCATACCTGAGCCTCCACAAATGGTGAGGAGGGAAGCTCTAAATCTGAATTTAGAAGTGTTTAATGTAGAGAATGACAACGCTGCCTTTATTATTAATGAGTAGAGTACCGCTGCCATCAAAACCAAATAGACCCAGAGGAACTTTTAAGAGTAAAGCGTGTATCATGAGGTTGAAAGGCACAAAAAAGAAAATGTATTTTCTTTTTATTTAATGTGCAAACAATTGTAATATCAATTTTTTACATCTAAACCATTTTCTATTTCAACAATTAATAATTTTACTTACTATTTTAGTTGCAGCACACATTTGTAATCCTAGATGTATACTAAGTACACACTGCTAATGTTTGCCTAGTACCCGCTAATTACTTCTGTGTGTGCTGTTGCAGCATGTACTGTACCTGCTGGTACCTGATGGATTGCCCACACAGTTTAGGGATGGTCAAATATTTGTTCCTTTAATCTACAATGGCTAAATTGGGGACCTATTGTCTGTGTTTTCTTATGTTTGGACAAGCATTTTACATTTCCTATGTGTTGTGGTGGCAGCCCGACTGAGGGTGAGTGTCCTGTTTTTTTCTCCTTTTTTGTCTGTGATTCTGTTTTTTTCCCTGGTTTTCACTGTTCTCTGCCTGCCTCCCTGTGTCTCCTCCCCTGTGTGTGCTTTCTCTCTCTCTCCCTCCGCTCCTGAGCCCAGCCAATGACCCGCACCTGTATCTCGTCAACCTCCTCCTCTGCCTGCCACACCTGCCAGCAATCAACTCCACCTCTGCCAGTACTTCAACCCCGGCTCTCCACACTACCTCCGCTTAATCGTCGTTGCTCCAAACTCGGTGCCATTCGACCTCTCAAGCTTGCGCACTCATTCAGCATCTTGTTTATTTCCCTGTGCTTTGTCCCCACAGTGCCACTAACCCTGTCTTTCTGTCTGTTTCCCTCCCTCTTCGGACTTCCCCCACGGCGTCCTCCCAGTTCTCCCTTGCCTCCTCTCTTACTCGGCCCCAGTGTCCCCCTGCTCTCTGGTCTCAGTCTCCTCGGTTCCCCGTGCCTGTGTCTCCCCGGCATCCACCTCTCCCTCCACTCCAGTCCCTCAACCCCTTTTTCCCCCTCAGTAAACTTCCTTCCCTCTGAGCGTTGCATTTGGGTCCTCTCTGTCCCCACACCACACCATCGTAAACACTATGCATCTACAAGTGCTGGTCATATATAATTAGAATATCATCAAAAAGTTGACTTATTTCAGTAATTCCATTCAAAGACTGAAACTTGGATCTTATATTTATTCATTACGCAGACTGATATATTTCAAATGTTTATTTCATTTAATTGTGATGATTAAAACTGACAACTAATGAAAATCCCAAATTCAGTATCTCTGAAAATTAGAATATTAAGATCAATACAAAAAAAGGATTTTTAGAAATGTTGGCCAACTGAAAAATATGAACATGAAAAGTATGAGCATGTACAGCTCTCAAAAGTTAGTTGGGGCTCCTTTTGCCTGAATTACTGCAGCAATGCGACGTGGCATGGAGTCGATCAGTCTGTGGCACTGCTCAAGTGTTATGAGAGCCCAGGTTGCTCTGATAGTGGCCTTCAGCTCTTCTGCATTGTTGGGTCTGGCGAGTTTGCAGGCCAATTAAGAACAGGGATACCGTGGTCCTTAAACCAGGTCCTGGTAGCTTTGGCACTGTGTGCAGGTGCCAAGTCCTGTTGGAAAATGAAATCTGCATCTCCATAACATTGGTCAGCAGCAGGAAGCATGAAGTGCTCTAAAACTTCCTGGTAGACGGCTGCGTTGACCTTGGACCTCAGAAAACACAGTGGACCAACACCAGCAGATGATATGGCACCCCAAACCATCACCGACTGTGGAAACTACACTGGACTTCAAGCAACGTGGATTCTGTGCCTCTCCTCTCTTCTTCCAGACTCTGGGACCTTGATTTCCAAAGGAAATGCAAAATTTACTTTCATCAGAGAACATAACTTTGACTTTCTGTATTTTGTATAGACGCTTTCAGCGGTAACAACATAAACAAACGGTTCTGCGCATGTGCATTACTCTGGCCCAAACCTAACTTCCGGCAGACTTCCTCAAACAATCCATATCAAGTAAATAATGTTAGCTAGTATGGCCTCTACAAACCTGCGTATTACTCCCTCTCCCTAACTACTTCCACTCCGTTTGCGTGTTCATGCGGAGGGTCTGCCACATTGAGTGCCATCTGAAACCAATGAGGGCGGAGTGGGAGTGGGCTGTTAAACCCTCAAATGCCAAGTAAACACTGATGCCGGCTTGTTGAAGGTGTGTAACACTCTTTGTTGCACGATGGGCGACCTTTCATTCAAATGTGAGTTTCGTGTGACTTCGCTGGTTAACATGTAGGATTTTTAAATTCAGAAACTATACTAACAATTCATATCACCATTCACAGGTTAACAACGTAGCTCAGAGGTTATATTGTGTTTTAAAAAACAAGACAACTGTTTTTTATTTGATACACATATTATAGCAGTGAGTGCAGCGGTAACATCAGATCCAACTTATGATGGGGAGAGGGTAGTTTGTCCGAAAGTTGGCCGCTGTATTTTTTACCCTTAGTTGGATCAAATACCTCTTTAGGGAGCTCGATTTGGCTGTGAGGGTGACTCCGAGCAGAGTTCACTTCGTGTCGGAGTGGAAGTGGAGAGGGTCTAGTTTCGGAAAGGCTCCCAGTAATAAACAAACAGAAAGGAAGTTAACTTTGGGACGGGCGTATCACCTTGACAATGGATCGGATGAATCGGATGGCTCGATTGGAAAGAGGTGATGTCACAGACTTCTGTGCACCAATTAGGATTTTGGCAACATTTGAATCAACAGTTGTGTGGTTGTTTGCCAAGTTCTGATGAAGCAGACCAGCTGAGTTTACAAGTGTTAATGTTCATATCAAAGTCTGTTTACAAGTCTTGGGGACTACTAGTGCTTATGTGAAAAGTTTTATGCAGCCTTTAGAGGTAGCTGCGCAAAGTCTGATGATCCAAAGTCTTCAAGTGAAGTCACTTGAGTCAACATCGGTTGAGGCTGAAGACAACAAGTTTGGAGGAATGGCGTTAGAAAGAGGGGAGATTCCCAGACCTCTGTAACCCATTTGTCATGCTTGAGGCCAGCAGCTCAAGGCTACGTTAGCTGCTGAACCGTCCCTCGTGGGTCCAATAATGTAATAGATCGGTGGAGCACACTTTTATTAAATAACAACATTGAAGCCAATTTGAAACCAAGTTTTCAGACTTTAGGAAGTTTTAGCTGCATGCCTCGATATACACTGTTTTGCCAGAGTTGCGTTTCCTGAATCACTGAGGTGGCGAGTGCAAAGTTATTATGACGCATCGTTTGAAAGGCCACAAATATAACACACCGGTTCAAAAATACTGTAATTTCCCTTTAACATGTCAGCATACCTTCAAATTGGCATACCTACTGCAGTTGGTAAGTCTACAGTAAAAGGCAAATGGACATGAGATGTCAGCAGTTTCCTCTGCTATTGCTAAAGTTGTGATTTATACAAAATATGAAAGAGCTGAGGCAATAATCAGGGAAAGTAGGGGAACTTTTACAAGGTTTAAAACCACTATAATGCTGATTTCCTTACTAAAAACCTACTTAAAGTCCTTATTCCTACTTGGGACCTAAACATGGCTGAATGTTGAACCCTGAGCAACACTTCCACAGCAGATTACTAAGTGATTCTGTGAGTGTTTTTGCCCTGAAAGAGGAAAATACAGAATACAATGAAAGAGAGACAGAAGACCCCTGCATCACCTCTCACAGTCCGTCCTCAACCTCCTCAAGTGTTGTGTTGTGACATTTCCCAGTAATGATGGGAATTTTCTCCCCTCTCCTAGCAAGAGTCACCCTTCCTCACCTCTCCAGCCTGTCCCTCCATGCTGAGACCCACACAATCGCTCTGCACTGGGTCCTGTGAAATCCCAGGACGCCAGGGCCCTATGAAATCCAATAGAATTGCTTTTATCCCCTGAAGATACAGTACAAATCATCATTGGTTTTATCTCAGCTGGGGATGTCGATTTATCTAAATGAGCTTAGTCCCTCTAGCTGCCTGTCAAAGTAATTTCTCCAACACCAGCCCCACCCTGACACCCTCCCTTCTTCTCAGCTTTTTCCTCTCTCCTCCCATCTCTCAGCTCTTCTCTTCCTGCTCCCGCCCTGATTCGGTGAGGTTTAGATCCTTTCGATGCCTCCGTCCTTTGTTCTCTTGAGAGGGAGGGGGCAACAGAGGATGGGGCAAGTAATGGGATTGGTACTCTGTACTGGGCACCAGTTTTGTTCGAAGCCTGCCTTACTGGCCCAAAGACAAGTGTGTGTGTGTGTGTGTGTGTGTGTGTGTGTGTGTGTGTGTGTGTGTGTGTTATTCTGAGTCCCTTTAGTGTGCAGTGGAATGTACTTAATCTGCCTGCCATCATAATGCAAATGAAGCTCCCTGGTCCCAGCGGGGAGATACTGTGTGTGTGTGTGTGTGTGTGTGTGTGTGTGTGGAATAGCCAGGCCCTTGACAGAGAATACTGGAAAGCTCTGGAGGGGGCATCAAAGAGTGGGCAAAGGCTTCAGTCACACTAACACAATGGCTCAGGACCAGGTCGAGTTACACACACACACACACACACACACACACACACACACACACACACACACACACACACACACACACACACACACACACACACACACACACACACACACACACAAAGAGGTCCATTGGAGAAGAGATATGACTCTGCAGGTGAACTGGGAAATGACAGTGACCCTGTATTTCTGTCCCTTCTCTAAATGCAAAGGCATTTAAATAACAAGCTTGTTTCTGCTTAAAAAAAAATCAAAACACTCAAGTTAAGGAAAAATAAAGATCTAGAAACTTTCATATTAAGAAAAGGAATGTTAGTATAAAACAAGTTAACTTACTAATACGGCTCTTCTTCCTTTTCACTTTGGCCACTTTTTCCTCACTTTGTCTTCTTATGCAGGTCAGGAAAGCAGATGTTGTTGTTGTTGTTTATCTAACACTGAAACTTTTAAACAGGTAAATAGATTATTCTTTAAAGTAACATTAACTTTGTTTTACATTGTACATAGATGTGACTGGGTAAAGCTGTGTGCAGTAGTATTCTGTACTTTTCCACAAATCAGTCACAATCACTTTTAACTTTAAATGTCATCATATTGTCTTTTGAAAATGGACCTCTTCTTATAATGATGCAAATATACAGTAAGAATGATTATATAAGATATGCTAATAAGCCTATAAAATATTATCTTAAGCTAAAGCTAGTTTTGGTATTAACAACATTACTACGTTAGTTAAGTCATAAAAACTGCAGCACACACACAGCTCACCCAAAATTTTAAGCCAACACCACCTATCCTAAATGGTCATGTACTGCATTTACTCTAAATGTAAGCACACAGATGTACAATCATCTTCCTGTTAAAAAGAGGTTTTATAGAGATCCCTTCAGATCATTTTCTAAATATGTCATCAGGTAACATTAAAAAATTATATTAAGACCTCTACATCTGAATAAAAGACTGAGGACATTGCTTTATTTTTAAAAGGAGTAATAAAACAAAATCGTTTGGTTTTTCCCTTTACCTTATCCTCTTCTCCTTCAGCTCCCCACATATCAGCCACATTCTTAAGATCAAGGTGAAGGTAGATTTTATTGTCCCAAAGGGAAATTACTTTTGTAGAGAGGTTATAAGAAATACTGTCGCCACATGGCAACTAGAAATATATCTTAAGGGTACAAGCTAAAGTCAATTCGGGAACAGAGAAAAAAGGAAATAAATACACTGGCTCTTTCCAGACAGATGTGCATACGTATGAAACACTGTAGAAAATGATGTTGGGAAGACGACTGACAGCGTGGGTACTCCTTTACCCTGGAGTGTTGATGTTAAATAATAATAATAATCTTTATTTATAGAGCACTTTTCAAAAATAAGTTACAAAGTGCTGTTAAATACTACATTCTTTTTAAAATACAGTATTCACTTTGTCCTTTCGCCAGATGTCAGCTGGAATTGACTCCAGCCCCCCGCGACCCTGTACACAGGATAAGCGGTTGACGACAGACGGATGGTATACACTAATTCGCTGTTGTGCAATTACTGTTAATTTATTGTTATATAGTACAGTACAAGCAGAGGAAGACAATGTAAAAACACTTAAGTGATCCACATCAGAAAGCCAGCCTCACTTGCAATGAAGGCACAAAGACAAAGCATTCAAGATTATTATGACAGATTATGATTTTTACAAAACACTGTAGTCAAACTCCATGTAAACAATGCACACTATGGAATATTATTAACCTGCTAGTTATTAACTTGATTCATGACTGAGAGGAATGTGATTTTATAAAAAAAAACTTTTCACAACTGTCAACAGCCAAAGAAAGCAAGGTGCTTTACTCCACACGCCTGAACTGCGAATCCTCATTTCAGTGTTTTGACAGTCAAAGGTACAATAATGTGGCCAACTCTATTAATAGCAAGACAGTTAATTAGATTCAAAGATTAATTAACAGCTTATCTAATCTATCAAAGGGCTAAAGATAACTATCTAATTAACAATATGAGTGAAGAACAGCGACAAAGTTTGTCAAACAAAGAACTCTGTCATTAGATATCAGTGTCTGTATCAACCATCACCATCTATTGTTATCTCTCATCCCCTTGTTCCCTTGTCGTCCCTTCCTTCTGTTCTCCTTTACTTCCCTCTCTTTCCCTCACAGACACTCCCCCCCTGCCCCTGATGTTTATTGATTGCCAGAGTTCATACAAGAGCATCACTTAATGTGCTTGCTTTCATGTCCTGCTTTTGTTGCCAGGGCCGCAGTCCACAATATTGCAAATTGATCCGTCTCTCCCCACCACCCTTTGTCAGGGTTTGTGAAGTGAACTACTATTACATTAGCCCACTCTAGTCTCCAATCTGTGCCCCCACCCCTCTCCTTTTCCCCTCTCTGAGTCTTTCTTTCACTCATTCTGTCTCTTTCTTGCCTTTCTGCGGATAGCATCGGCATGGCTAAACACTGGTTTGAGAGCTGATTAGCGGAGCTACACACCTGACTGGTTGCATTGATGAGCTCCTTGAGGTTTGATGATGTAGCCAATAAACGGACACTTTTGATTATCTGACCTCCGACCTTTTCTGTAACAACAACCTTCCCCCCATCCTCCCGCCTTTCCGCTTCCTCCTCATCATCCCCTTCATGTCTTTTTCTCTCCATTGTCCTTCTAAGGTGACGACTTGAAAATGAGGTCATGCTTGTGTGAACACAAACAAGGGTACACATCCTCAAGGGCAGTCCATCCTTGAAATCATTCGGTGCAGGATTTTACCGCCTCTGGGACACACAAAATGTAGGAATGATTTATTGTACATTATCTCGAAATGAGCATTTAGTAAGGCATGTTAACAATAACTGGTGTATCCTTGCTGCATACATAGGGCATACACTGTACATTTGTGACAGATTAATCAGTACCGATCGGACAATTATCAAACTATTGGTATCGGCAGAAATTGGAGTCAAGGTAATGTCATTGTGTACCTGAGATAATTAATATTTAATTAAAAGCTAACTTTATATAAGACAGCTTTATTGGTAAATTATGAGAATAGTAAAGTTAACATTAGACTGAAGATAACTATTTCTCAGCCTTTTTTCTTTAAGATGTTTATTACTTTGATGTTCCAGTTTTTAATAAAGTCAACGATTGTTCAGGTGGAGGAGGAGGGGTGGGCGGTTTTGGCCAGTTAATCGGCAATCAGCTTTTTCCTGCTCCAAACTATCGTTATTATATCAGCCTTTAAAAAATCCACTATCAGTCAACCTCTACTGTACATCTTCAAAAAGTTTTTCAAGAAGTTACGCAAGTGAAAGCTCTGAGTTGGAGAACTTCTATGTAAGTTGTGAAAACCTGTCCCTTTAGGCAGTGGAAGTGAGTGGACTCCGAGACGCAAGACAGACATCCAATAAAAAGGTTTTCTCTCACTTCGCTCCTGCCCTGGACAACTTGGCAGGAATTTGGAACGAAGATGAAACGCCGGCACTCTTTGACATGCCTGCGGTCTGACATCAACGTCCTCCTGCGCCGATCAACAGCAATTCCTGAAGTCTGCATCCCTAACAATGTAATTGCCTGGTGGAGTGTTCTCCCCAGCTTAAGGCAGAGTGCCTGTAATTAAGATTGGATGCCCAAGACCACCATCACTACCACCCCTCAACACACACGGACTCCACTGCCTCCCAAAGCTACTGTTGTCATGGAGAGAAGACATCAGGGGAAGAGGCTGCAAATGTTTGCAGAGATGATGGTAGCAGGGGACAGGGGGGCTGTGTTGCGAGAGTCAAGGCTGTACAGGGGGTTGTTTTCAACTGTGTGGGAAGGGGGGTCTGAGAGGAGAGCAATAAGGGGATGGGGGACTGCGGCACAATCATCTTGATTTCTTGTGCTGAACGATTACATGCCACGCTAATTGCTAGCAGAGGGATCTTTAATAAATATTTCATTCGGTGCAGCATCATTACTGCCTAATGTCGTTATTAATCTCCGCCGGTAATTTCCACTCAGGAGAAGCGTCTTTGTGAGGGGAAAGCAGTGTTTTCCCCCTACAAGGAGAGAACGAGAGAGTGGGAAAGATGGAGAGAGAAGGAGTATTCGGGACTGAGGCTGGAGAAGTGCCATTACATTAAAGTTATGAGAGGAGAGGGGAGGAGAAATGAACCATGTAGAAAAAGAGAAAGAGCAATAAAGAGGGACAAAGAGAGGCAAAGCAAGGAAAAGAATAAAAAAGTCTGAATGAGAAAGAAAAAGAGAGACAATGGGAAGTTAACTGAACAGCACTAGATGGATAATGTGGGAGCTGGCATGGCTGCAAATAATGTTACAGACACATGTCATTTCCTGAGAGGCCTTTCCATCAGTGAGATCATAGCTACTAATTTGATTTGTACATGAGGAAGGGGTTGGTATAACTGCCTCTGTAGAAAAAGATTTACTTAGGGTAAATGGCTAAAGCTGCCAGTCATGACTTTGCTGTCAGACATGTGGAATAATCAACAATGCCGACTTACCTACAAAAACTTTTCTTTCTACCTCGCTCTACTATTATTTTTCTTCTTGTCATCAGAAACCCAGCCACACAGGAATTTGTATGTACCGCCAATTAAATACCAAGATACCCATGACGCCATTGACCCAGATCTGCTCTAATAAAGCTTCACTGGAGATCGCTAATGACCAATTAACTTTTGTCATTATTTAAAAGACACTCGTGTTAAGACTTGAAAAATACAGTAACTAAAAAAATGTTTTTAGCATTACTCACAAACTGGTAAAGCTTTCAACAGGAGACATATTTGGAAACATTTTTATCACATTTTGTCTTTTGCATGCTGATATAAAAAAAAAAAAGCTTATACCTAGCTCCTGATTCTACATTTGCCATTTGTTCCTAGTGTTATGGAGCACATTCCTTGGGAAAAGCTCTCTATATGTTTTACATATCCAGCAGATTGTTTAGGGTAAAAATGAGAAGAACTATCCAAAACTATGATAGCTATGTTGGCTAAGCAGACAATTAAAATACAACAGAACGCTGCTGAGGGACAAAATGTACCAACTTTTTCTCACACAACAAAATGTGCCTTGCGTAACAATGCAAAATGTTAAAGTAGCCCTTAAAAGGCAACACACTGCTGACAACATACCGTACGTTTTGCATTGGTTCATACCATGTTGTGCAAGCCATCTATTTCTTCATGCAGTTTAAAACATTAAGAAGGCGTGAAAATGGCAGCAAGCTAAGCCTTGGGCGAATAGCAAATAGCATTAGCCACCAAGCACACACTGCATTTTGCTCATTCCAATTTCCATCTGTGCCTGCAGCTATGTTAGCTAACTGCTATCAGACTGGCTTATTCACAGACATTTTCAACAGCTCTAGTGCTTTTTAGAGCAAAATACAATCTTTGGTAATAAGTGAATTTGAGATGGACCGTAAGCACAAACTAAAAAGCAAATCCAAATCCGTGTTGGTGTTATCTAACAATGTATTTCATGGCCGTAGTCCAAACTCATATGAGAATAGGTTATGAATGATTACCAGAAAAATGATTATATGCTTTGCATGATGTTTCAATAGCATATCCATCATATATGGCCAGACAGTGACAGGGTTGGGATGGGATGGAGGGATGGCTTGAAAGAAGAGGAGAGGGAGTGATTTATTGACTTACAATAAAAAAAAAGGGAAGAAAAGGATTCAGCTAAACCATCTATCCACCCAGTCCTTACCCCCTCTCTTCTTCACTCTGCTTCCATCTTCTTTTCTCTCCCTCACACAAACACTCACACACACACACACACACACACAGACCAGAGACACACAAGTGATGGCATTGCCCCCAAAGAAAATAGAGTTGTGTGTACCATCCAATTATCTGTCAGGGGTGAATAATGGCCCCAATAATATATTCACATTGCCGTTGCCGATCAATTTTTAATCAAGCTGAGAAATATGGAGGAAGTGAAGCTAAAATGACCCGCTAGGAACTCTCCCATAATGCCTCGGCAGAGGAGTCCCTAATTTTGCACCAATCAAATTACCTACTCCCCAGATCCCTCCAGCTCCCCTAACCCACCATCATCCTAGAAGCGATAATGGTGCCTCCCAGTGTAGGGCAGACTAATAACTACAACTGGCCCGCTCATTTATTAAGGCAGAGGTCAAGGGGCGTGACCTTATTAAAGAAATGTTCACCGATGATAAAGTGATTAGCTGTTACTAGCTGGATAACATGCATATAGTGGCAAAAAATGAGAAACCACGCACTTGCTTTTTTAGATTCCTTTTTGATGTCTTAAGTCTAGAACTTTTTTTGAAGTCAGCCTTTTATCCCTTTATTTATTTTAAAAATGTCCTACATGTGGTGGGAATACAATGATAACATAAAAACACAATAGTTAAGTTATTAATTATTCATGAATTCTTAAAAACCAAAAAACATTTCATAAAGAGATTTGTTATTCACATTTAAACTGGATTTTTTGCCACTTGTGCAACAAACTGCAAAACCATAAACACATATTTCATGGTGTGCTGTACAAACACTTTTCTGACAATAATTTCACGCCACCTAACCCACATTTGCTCTCTAGCTCACAGTTACAAATGCAATTCTCCTGCGTACATCCACAAACACACACAATAAACTTCTTGTCTGCGCACTTTGTGAGTAGATTTGACCCTATAGAGCCAACCCCATTGCGCCTGAGATGGGTCACGTACCTCTATGCAGCGCTGGGGCAATCTGCAATGAAAGCTTTCCCATTTGTAATAAACTGCAGCCTCTCAGAAGAGCAATCCTAAGGAGAATCCACCGTACTCACTCCTCACTAAACAACAGCATCTGTAAAACAAATGAGCGGGGAGGTAATTGCAGACAAACAAAAATTACATTTCCAATAAAGGTTCTTGTCTCATTGGACTCCCAGAAGCCCCCAGCCCCCCTCAACTGTTTAACAGCCTTAATATACCCTCTCATCAGCCTTCCTGTTGAGAAGCCGCCCGAGAGAGGTTATCAGAGCACAAACAGAGCTCATCTAATGTGAACAGGTTGAGGGTTTAGTGGTTGAAGTGTTTCAGGCAATTAAAAGGGGAAAGTAATGGTAGGATAGATGGATGGCAGCATTAGACAAAACACTAAAAGTTTACATGACCCATCCTTTAATTTGAAGACATTCATGGCACTGTGGTAAGTCTCATAATAAGAAGCACATATGGGAAGATGAGTAATGCCAGTGCTATTATAGACAGATCATTTCCATCATAGTAGGACAATTATTTGATTGAATCAGCATACGTGTGTGATGTAATTGGTTAAGCATTTTTAGAGGTGTTCAGAATGCATTTTTAAGAGTTTCCCACCTTGTTTCAGCAGCAGTGATGGATGAATAATAATGGCATGCAAGAATGTAAAGTAGGTATTAAACTTTCAATCTCTAATTTGCTCTAAAAGCATGTGTTGCATGTTGACGTCTATAAATAATAGCTGCATCAATTTGACATGTAGGAATTATTGTCATAAACAAACAGGTAATCTCGTAAAAGATCGACAACCTCTGTGATGCATTTCACATTGTGTGCCATCAAGGCAGATTTTGCAGTACAGCACAACATGGGGCAGGGGGTCTTCTAGAGCTATTTGGAGTTTCTGGCAACAGCCTGGTGGAAAAATAACTTCAAACATAAAAGCCCAAGAAAAATATGTAAACACTTATCTTTGAGGTAACAAAATCAGTATAACGACAACTGTTGAAAAGGCCCAAATGTTTTGTGCCATGTATCACCAATATGTATGTTGTTCATATTCCTGCTGGGTAGTTTCAGTTTATTGCTCTTATCGGTTAATTGTATTTATATCGGAATCAGCGTTTATAACATCAGATATATGACTATTAAAAAAGAAACAGAGAAACCGATCCTTTACTCATGTCATGTGTAGCATAGTTTGCACACCAGAGGGCGTGGTTAACAACAATGCCTCACCACAAACAAACACAAAAGAAAACAATCAGCTCACCAGAGTCTACTAAACAACATAGTGGCTGTGTTAGCGGTAAGTTTAGGCCTGAAACGATTTATCGATTAAATCGACACAAATTCTTTGCATTGATGCTTCATTTAATCCATGTAACTATACAGCACAGTGTTTCGCACGGACATTTATTACTGTCGCACATCGCGCTTACGCTGGAAACACGACATGGTGGTGATGGAGCTGTTTGCAAAGTGGAGGAAGAGAGAGAAAATAGCGAGGGACAAAGAAGAAAGTGTCCAAAGTATGGGATTATTTCAAGATAAAGAAAACAACAACTCTGCGAAGTCACAGTCCGTCCACAGTAAAACGAAACTTATGTTGCCTTGGCAACAGCACAACAGCAGCTGAACAAAAAGCCGGACCACAGACAAGGTAACAGTAACAGCAACTTTAGCATTTAACTGAAATCATGATTGATTGTTGAGTTGAAGGCTAGCCAAAGCAAGCCGCAGTCCTCAGCTGAAAATGTGCACACATGCGTTTGTTGTTCTCCTTTTTGGGCCGTGAGTTCTAACCTCACAGTCATTCGTTAACTGGCTGTCGGGAGCTGCACCTTTTAACTCACCTCCAGCTCTCTCTGTAGCTCAGACAATCCCTGCTACCTGCATGTGCTAATCCATCCTTCACCCAGATTCTTTGTCTTTATAACTGTTATCTTTATAATAACAAACAACAGCTGTTTCGTGTGCAGGATCGCTCATTTCCCGTTTCACATTTCTCGTGTGTTTTCTTGACAAAACATGGTTTGGAGACCAGCATCGGGTGACGCAGCTGCTGTCAGCTCCTGCAGAGTGTGTGTGTGTGTGTGTGTGTGTGTGTGTGTGTGTGTGTGTCCCTGTCACCGATCAGTCACGTAATGTTAACACCATGGCTTCAAGACTGCCGTCATATTATGGCAAGTTGTGTGAACTGCACGGCCATCGGCCGCTGCTGAAAGTCGTGTAGTCTGCATGAGCCTTTAATATAACTTGTATAGCACTCGGGTGATGTTTGTGTTTGTAAAGCAGCTGTCTGGTTGTTGGTCTGATGTTTGCTGTATGACACACTAAGAATTTCCGAAAGGACTAAGAAATATCTGTCACCTATAAATGTGCACAGCTGATCCCGTGAGCGGGGGGCGGCGCCACCGGCGCCGCCAAGCAAAAGTACTTCTTAAACGACGCATCGATGAATCGTTGAAATAATCTAGCGAAGCTTCGAATACTAAAATCATCGTTAGCTACAGCCCTAGGTGAGTTGGTCATTTGTCACATTAATTACATGACTTAAATAAAAATAATGTAAGTAGTCCCTCACTTCTCCTCTCCTGAAAACATTCATGACTTGTGAAACCCTCCCGTTTTTCAGTGCCCTCTCCCGGCTTCCTCCTGGTTCACAGCAGTGTGTTTAATGTTGGGGGGTGGAGGCTATGCTGCTCACAGACGTGATTGTAAATTTATTTTTGAAACAGTGCAGCAGATCTAGTGAACAGTCCTCTCACTTTTCTCTACTTCATCACTTCTAAATATTTCCTAACATCGCCTACAGCAGTAATGGTGCCCGTTGCTAAATTAGCCACAAAGCTAATGCCGTGTTTATCAGTGGAGGAGCGCTAACGTTAACGTTAATGAGAGTTTAACGTATTCTTAACATATCTGCGATCAAAACATCGACTCTTAAATCGGCTATTTTTCACTTTAATATCGGCATCGACCCGCAATCGGTCAGGCTCTATTAAGAAATTTGGCCCTTGTTTTGAACAATAAAACTGTACTCTTTGGCGCTCCTTCAGTTGTCCCATGTAGACCCTCTCTCTTTTGGCGTAATTTCTCAACTTTTGTAGCAGTGTTTGTAATTGTAGTCAAACTGTTAGCAAATCCTGACAGTTTAGCTTTTATGCTTGACAAACGGTAAACAAACGGTTTGTGGATTTCACAATTAAATCAACTAATCATCACACCAGTTTTGGAGGAAATGTTGTCTAATGATAACATCCAACCAACCGTCGCAAATAAAGGCATCATTTTGTTCTGTTATTATCAGATACTTTTACTTCTTTGTTCTTAATTTTCAAAAATGTTTGCATACATAAACACAATATAACGCTTTCACCTTCACCCAAAAACACACAATTTGTGCACTGTGACCCTCCAAACCACAGACAGACAAACACATGCCAACTGTTAGTTCATGCCACACACACACTCACATAGTAAGAATTCCACCGAGTGCAGCAGCACTCATCTCCTTCCAGCAGCAGTGAGATCAAATCAGTCTGTTTATCTGATGGTGAACCTGACATTAGGCCAAACTAAAGGTCCCTGCTCGGCTTCCTCTTATCAGACCCTGCAAACAGTGAACTCCATGGCCCGGCCCCTCACAAGGGGAAATTGATTACAGCCTCGGGCCAAAACGGCAGTAAGTCCACAGCTCTGTTCATTCCATTATGAGTCCCGGAGCCGAGCGAGCCGAGGTGGCTATTAGCTACAGGTTCTGGATTAGATCCTCAGATATTATTTGATCTTGTAACAGTGATGGGTTGAAAGAGAGTTGGTGTAATCTGATCTTAGATGCAGGATAAAGGCTTCATATGACCTCAGTGGTGACTAAGTGGTCAGAGCTTTTAACGAGAGGTCTCGGGAGTTTGTATTGGTTTGACATATTTTACTTATAATGGATGTATTGACTGTAGCAAATGTGGAGCAGCCCACTAGTTACTCTTTAGAAACAGACCACAGTATGCACGCTCAATGAAATGTTGAGTTAAAAAGGTTGCAAGTGTGTCTGCACGTGCCCACACTTTGTGTTTGTGCACACATCTGCCTGTGTTTACCACTGTTTTTTTGTTTAAATGTATGTGCAAGAGAGCGATGGAAGACGGAAACAACCAGAGTGAGAAAGTGTGTCTGTGTGTGTGTGTGAGTGAGTAAGAGAGACAAAGACCGTTTTAGGGCATTCCTGTCAGTGTTCCTGTGTGGCTTCCTGCAAACTTAAATGCTTACATGGTTTGATGGAAACACTCAGAGGAGACAAAGATGAGAAAGTCCCTGAGATATTTAACTGACTATTTGCTCCAATGACTTTTATTTCTCTTTGCTCATCTTTTTCTTTACTTTGCCTTAATCCAATGTGGCGGAAGAATCTGGGATTTGCAAAGCAAACATCAAAAGAAAAAAACATAAAAATGTGTGAGTATGTGTTTCTACAAGCAGACATATAACAGCAAACAAACACACCTCCACCTCATAAACACCTTTTGGTTAAAACTTTGCTTGAGGCATTTTATTTCTCCAATTAGACTTCTTGTGGGTGTCTCAACTTTGTTTGCTTCACCAGACAGGAAATTAAAACTTATATTTGAAACTGTTTTCTTCCAACTAAACCAAAAGGGGGAAAACATCAGCATAACTGTTGTTTGGCACAGAAACATACACCGTTTGTTTCATAATTCATACTGAAAATGTAATTGTGCATTACTAATTGACTGCTGACTTGCAGCTTAGGAGTCAACCCTTCAACCTGCCAATCATCAATCATCTTATTTAATTTTGTATAATTTGTTCAAGCCTAAGGTGCCAATGAGGGAGATTTACCACTGTATATTGGACAAAACAACGAGTGCCATAACTTTTAGAAGTTTTTTTATTATTAACAACTTACCATGTTTGTCTGGTACTGATGCTGTAACCATTCTCACTACAAATGATTTGCAACTGCTTCTACACCTAGGCCTGACTATATTTTTAAAAATAGATTAAAAAGTAGTAATGCTATTACCATTATTTCAGTTTACTAGTGCACAGGCAATCTAATTAGATTTATCTAATTAGATAGAAACTGAAGTACATGATATTGCATTTCCAACGTAAAACAGCACAAGAAAACTTTGTTCATTGGCAGCTCTAAACGGCAGTAAAAATGTAGCTTTGATTCGTCACCTCCTCTGGGCCAAAAAATTACCTGATACAATTTCACTTTAGCAAAAAGGGTAAATCTATTTTGTCTCAATTCTCAATCAGTTGTAGCCTCTGTTTGTCCTTAGGGCTGACTGGTTTATTGATACAGAATATTTTTTATGTAATGTAATGTCGCCTCACTTCCCCCTCTCCGATCCATCTCCGCAACATGCTGAGGTGAGAAGGACCTTCTTCTTCATACTGTACATATAGAATAAACATACAGTAGATGTAAATTTTAATCTAATTATGTTTTGTAACCAGATGTGTGTCTCTCTGAACTGTTCTCGCTCCATGTTGAGAACAACACACCATAACCTTGAATAAAAAACTGACCCACATCCTCTGTACATGCAGTCATATCATGTACTCTGATTGTAAAGTGGGGCGTATCAGCCACATGTCTGCATTTCCATGCATGCACACCCCCACAGGCCGCCTGCCCCTCCCTCCTTCCTCCCTGATGTGTTTTTCATGTTAACACTTTGCAGTGCCTTAGGTACATCGTGCGGCTTCCCGCCATACACAGCCCTACCAAGCCCATTTAGAATGTTTTTATGGGATAACAACGTTTTTATTTTTCAATTAAATTTTCATACTTTTATGTTTTTCCCCCTTTCTTCTTTTAAGGGTTGCGATTTCTCCCTCGTGCTGTTTTCTCCTTTCTATTCTTTGTCTTGAAAAAAAGATTGCTGGTTGCTTTGTTTCATTCCCAAACAGAAACCTTGGTTTAACTGCCAAAAGAAGAGAAGAGTGAAAGAATGAATCAATACGACATTTAAAGACCACTGATCGCATCGAAAATATTTATGGTGGATTTCTATTATACATCTTACAGTGATAACACCTATCTAATGCTATCTAATGTCAGCTGTTGACCAGAGTCTGAAGCATTGTTATTAGCCTAACTATCCTTATTAAGCAAAACAAATCACTTCTGAAACAGCAGCATTGACAAACAAAAGTGGTAGTACAGCATTGATCACAGGAGTCAAGTAAGTTACCTCTAATCGGAGAAACCTAGATTTTTTTAAATGATAAGCTGATTAAATATGACACTGCTGTTTAACTACCTAACAAGTCTTAGATGGTTAATTGTTCTGCTAAAACTATGGAGGTAGACTGATGAATCTGCCGGGCTGATATATGTACATAAATGTAGATGTACTTTGAGATAGAATCACCTGAAAGCTGTTTGTACATAGAGGTACCAGCACCACACAACACCTCCAGATCCCAAAATTTCTTCTCAGTTAACTAATGTTGGAAATCAAAGACGTTGTAGGTAAGGTGAAACTAGGGTGAAAACCTAAACACATTCAGAATTTATCTGTAATTTAACTCTTTCTTCACAAGAAAGAATGGTGTCGTTTATATTGGAGTGTCTTTTACTATCAATACTTTCTTCCTTCCTTCATTTTTAGTTTAGTGTTTTTATTTTGGTACTGCTGCATTTGTTTAAAGTATTTTAATAAATTTTCTACCACTGACTGTAATACTGACTCAGTGATTTATTCAGATTTATAGTTTTTCAGTGCCATAAACTATAGCTACCCAGCCCAAACACAGGACACATTCAGTCCTACAGACAAATTGCATTGCTATTCTCCCCAACCTATTTAGAGTAAAATTACACATTACAACATTAATTATTTGTCAAGTATTACAGATAACAAATTAGAAGAAGTAATTTTCCATTTCATTTATTCACCAAAATCAAATATTTTTGAGAGATTAAATTGACAGTGAGAAAACTATTCTGGACTGTGTCTTGTTAAAGAATGACCCTGTTGCCTTTTCAGGTGTATGTAGTGTGTGTGTGTGTGTGTGTGTGTGTGTGTGTGTGTGTGTGTGTGTGTGTGTGTGTTACAATTGTTGGTCCCAAAAGGACGAAGCCTAATGCCTGATGTTCTAACTTTTCGTCTATCGCCACCATAAGCAGGTCTCAACAATAACGGTGGCCCGATGGCCCCGGGGCCAGTAAAAAGTAACGTTGAGACAGTTGAACTAGCAACTCACTGGCCCGATCCAGACAGAGCAAAAACAACGACAAGGATAGAGGCAACTTGTGTCCGCTGCTCTGTGTACATTGTTTTTATTAAATGTGTCACACAGTGGGCGTGTCTGCTGTTTTGGTTCTCAGTCATGTTACTTGTAGTCTTGTTAGTATCTGTTATATAGTTAGTCTGTGTTTTGAGTTTCAGTTATTTCTTGTGTCCAGTTACTCTGTGTTCCTGTGTTGGTTGGTCTGTTACTGTCTGGTTGTGGGGTTATGATCCGTTTAGTCATTTTGACCTTGATCTTTCTGCTTTAGTTTCCGTGTAGCCTTCTTTATTATTTCATTCATCCACATCTTACTTAGTTTCTGTCTTGTCTCGTATCTTAGTTCTTTGTCCTGTACCTTCATTCATGTCTTTAGTGTTCACTCCCGGTCTGTGTACTTTTGTGTTTTGCCCATGTCTATCTTCTGTTTTACCTTCATTTCTATTTGTGTTCCTTGTTGGTGTTAGTTTTTTTGTGATCTGTCTGCTTGTATTAGTTTATTTATATTACTCTTATGTTTAGTGTTGAGTAACTTGTTTGGTCTTTCGCCCCCCTCAGTATCTGCCTGCCTGCTAGTCTCTCTGTTTTCCCTGTTGTCTCTCTGCCTGCCTGTGTCTCGTTAGTCTCATGTCTGTCACCTGTGTTGCTCCCGCCCTGCTCGTTAGTCCCTGTGTATATATACACCTGGTCTTTCCGTCTAGTCTTTGTCGGGTCATTGCAGTGTTTTGGTGTGAGAAGAAGCTCTGTCTGTTCTTTGGATATCTGCCTGAAACTTGGTCTGCCAGCATTTTGGATTTTTGTTTGGACACCTTATTTTGGACTGTGGTTTTCAGCATGAATGTGATAACTTGATCATAAAATTCTTGAAATACCAGGGAAACAAAAGAAATTCCCATTAGCCTCAGCTTTGCCTTTAGTGCTAACTGTAATGTTAGTATGTAAAACGCGCTAAATTGTGATAGGCCTATGTGGGAGAGATTCTGAATGTGCAGAAAGTTTTGACCATGAGCACAAAATCTGCTGGAACACAGGAGCTATTAAAGTCCAGGAGTTTATAACTACATTGAAATTAAATAATTTATCATTGAGGTGAAAAGTGCCACAGTCACAATTAAAGAGGTTACTTCCTCAAACAAAGACACAAAGAGAAGGGATGATATCAAATAAGTTGATCTACAGGAGAAACCGATCTGACAGACTGAGAGCTGCACTGACGTATATACTGTTATATTTAGGTTATAGATTTTGAATTGTCACCTGCCACCTGAATTTTGTTTCTGTTTATATAAATAAAATTTTAAAAATCACCATAAACTGGTGCAGAAAAAATCAGAATGCAGGAAATAAAGTGTTTAAAGCTCAGCTTTTTATATAATTCAGCATTAAAGATTTCTTAAAAATACTGCTAAATCTCATCTCGATCTCGTGGGTTAAGTGTCTCATCACACCCCTACATGTTAGCATTGCCATTTTGAGCATGTTAGCATGCTAATGCTAATTCTAGCAGGTCTGTAGACTTGTGCTTGACATGCACTTAAAGTAGGGCCAAACAATATCCAAATGAATGTACCACTTTAACCTCGAGAAGCAGTCTCTATTCATTAGCCACTGTACATTTACAGCTAAACTGAGGCTTATTGTTAATCATTTTCTCTCTGCTCTGCTCGCCTGCCATTCACCAGTTTTGTGCAGATTTGTGCATGTCCGCCGACTCGCTGGGGATTGCATGCACGTCACAGTTCCTCGCGGGTCTAATCCAACTACTGTTTGAAAAACGATGTAATATTCTTTGTGTGGTTCATCAATGGTGATAAATGATTTGAACGTCCCACAAAAGTTCACGGTCAACTCTGCACATCAGCGGCGCACCATTGCAATTTTGGATTTATTCACGCACTTTAAAAACATTTATTAAAGGCTTCTTTCTTTTCACAGCTTTATTTACAGCATTATATGTTGATATTTATATCATAATAGGTTGTATATTAACTTACTGTGAGAAAACCGGTAGTTCTATGTAAAATCAGACATTGAGCACCGCCAAATAGCCAAAATGTTTTAATAACGCCTCTGTGATGATTCGAATGTGAGATTGGGAGTTGAATCAGGATCCGCATATCGAATCATCAAATCTTCAACTATTTGTGCGCACCCCTAGTCTGTACCAAACAAGCCGAGGCATCGCTGCGGCACCACAATGCTTTATTAATGATGGTTTGTTGTGACACATTTTACCTTTATCAAAAAACTGCTGCTCCTGCGATTTGGATATTGCACTTGGCCATCATGCGATTTAATAATATTTCAATGAATTGTTCACAGTAGCTCAAAGTTTGACCTCAGTTGCAGATGACCTGTCATAGCACACACAACATTAAAAACATACCACGATATCGGCAGGAAAAGTAATGCATGGCGAAATGTCAGCTGTGGCTACCAGGGTTGTGAATAGGCATAAAGTTTACAAACTTACCTAAATCCAATGCTAAAGTTAACGCACTTTTTGATGACGTAAACCACCTTGCGATAATCAAAGTGCAAATTTCTTATTATCTTGTTTCATCTTTGATCAGCCCCACACCACATAAATGTGTTGATTAGTGCTCCCCAATCACAATAATAAAGACATTGTTTGCACACAAGAAGTGCGTTTTATATTTCATGCAGCAGCAAAAGTGGCTTCTTTAAATCAGCTATTGCCACCATGTCTGAATAGATAAAGAAATAGGCTCTCTCTAAATCCAGGAAAGAGAACAAAAATAGGCACAAAATAAAAAGCACATGGATCACAAACATCCTTCACAAATTATCACCTCACCTTACAAACTCTATAAGCAACAAACAATCAAAGATGACTGTCAAACAAGCTTCTGAAAACAAAAGAGGGCAGGCAGTTTCAACCCCTCTCATCTCTTTCCCTCTCAACACCACGCACCGATCTGAATCTTTATTTGAATGGTTCGATTGATGAGGAGAACCAAAAGCCTTGAAGCATCAATCTGGCCGGGCTCCTTTACGCCACCCAGCCAAAGTAATGCCATATCACATTTGACACCCCAAAGCCTGAGAAATTGATCCTCCAGTATGGCCATTGATCGGGTTGGGGTTTGAACATGTGTTCAGGCCGAGCATGGACGGAAGGGTCAGGAGCAAGATGTGTGCTTGGCTCAGTTCTTTTGTTACAGGAATCAATGATCTCCCACCACGGGGGAGATTAGCCCAGTCTGGTCATGCGGAGCCCAGCACGACCTTACGTCGTGTTATATGTTTGTATATATGTCTGTCCCCAATATGTTATTCTTTGTCTTTTATGTTAATCTAACTTGTTTGTGTGTGTTCTTGCCTTGTAGTCCTTGTCTCTCCAAAACAAAGATGTGTTTTCTCTTCATTGCTTAAAGGTGTATTTTCCTTGTTGATATCACTAATATCACTTTTTCGGTTACATTACATAAGTTAGCATGTTGACTTCTCCAAATGGGAACATTGTAATACTTCAAAACACAAGTTTCAAATTCAGTATTAATGCCACACTCACAGACACAAACTGGTTAGTTAAAGGAAATTAAACACCGTTGAGTTCAGCGTTCTGTCAACCAGGACTCAACAGTCCAGACATTACAGAAACCACTCCTGTCGAGTGCTTACTGGTTGATCCCACTCTCATATCTGCCCAATAAATATAAGGCTAAATCCAGTAATTAGTTAGCTTAGCTTAGCATAAAGACTGGAAACATAATGATATCTAACCTGGCCAAGGTAACAACATGCTCCTAATAGCACCTCTAAAGCTCATTAATGATTTCAGCACAAAAAAAACCGAAATGTAAAAATAATTGGTGCGTTTTACCTGGAACTATGTGTTACTTAACAAACCTTTGTAGAAAGAAAGAAATGAAACACAGAACATAAGAATACAACACAAAAGTGAAAGCCTAACCAGGATCCAGAGGAAAAAGAATGAAAAGCAGAAGGAACAGAGAAGAGCAGAGAGCAGAGGAGGTGAGAGCTGAAGGCTTTGGCAGGAGCCAAAGCAGGCCACAAACAGACCATCGCTAAAGGGCCCAGGACAAGTGTTGCCATGTCCCCCTGAAACCGCCGAGGCCACTGGGTAATGAATAAACAAACATCCCCTCCAACCATCTAGCTTCTTCCTCTTCCTGCTCTCCACATTTGGCAGCCAACACACACACATGCATACACATACAGAAACTGGCACGTGTATAAACAATGCACACAAATGCATACATGCATGATTGCCATCGGCCTGACAGCCCAAATACAGAATCACAAACATGCAGGTTTTGTGCAGCAGAGTCTCTGCGATGTCCGTCTGTAGGTGTGTGTGTGTGTGTGTGTGTGTGTGTGTGTGTGTGTGGGTGTGTGTGTGTGTGTGTGTGTGTGTGTGTGTGCGCGCGCCGGTGGTGTTCTTTACATCTAGCTGTCCGTGTGCCAGAGTATATTCCCTGCTTTGCCTACTTCATACTGTTCATCTGTATGCGTTTTATTTGCCCATCCATATTTATCCAAGGCTGTGTGGAGACATTTGGCTGCCTAAGTCAAAACCGGGCAGCCTCAGTACATTCCCGCACTCATGCCATGTATAACCCAACTGAGAAATCACCCACACGCCAGTGTAGAGGCATGCGGCAACGCCATGTCAGAGCTTAAGAAAACAAGAGACAAGAAGCTGCAAGACTCACAGAGATGGTGCCACGGCTCCACATCGCCTGGCCTAACAGTCAATGAAAATATTTTCAATTATTCAACTTGGCGGATTAAAAAGCCAGACAGAGCAAAGGCCTTTTAACATGTAACTTGTTGTGACAACGCTAAACGACCCTCACCACGGCTTGATGAAATATAGATAATTTGTTTTTGTTTCCAAGAGGATTCATTTGTCATTGCCAAGTTGTTGCTTCGGAGACGAACGAGATCTGCTAATGTTAAGTGAGAACCAGGAGGTTGAGGAGAGTTGCTGAGTGAGGGGCAGCAAGCCTCTAGGTATAATCTGAAAAAGCAGTAAACATGGAAGGAAGGCAATAAACATACAAAACACATACTGTGCATTTGGGTCTAATTGCTGTGGGTTTTTAAAGGAGAGGTTCAAAATAAATAAATAAATATCACTTTCAACTTAAGTCATGGGGAACAAAATACACAGTCCTTCTTTTGTATGTTATTTAGTACATAATTCGACCTTTTTGTTACTATCCCTCCACTGCCACTCAACAGCGAAATATTGTTCACGAAAACAAATGGAGGGCATATAACAATATTTTTGCAGTGAAGAAGTTGCATTGATTGTAATGACACCAACGTTTTCATGCCCTGTATAGTGTAATTAAAAGGATAAAGTTTTGCACCCAAATTTATCAGATTTCTGATGAGAAGTCTCTATTTATACCAAGGTGGTGACTCTCTCTCTTGGTGAACCAGGCTTCATTACAGGTTTTAAGGCTACCGAGTAAACTCATATCCTCTCATCCATCAACAACAGTATTAGGCCTCTAAATAGTCAGTCAATGTAACGGTCTTGTTAGGGCTGGGCGATATGGACCAAAAAGTCATATCCCGGTACTGTTAGGCAGAATTCCGGTATAAAATATATATCTGTATTTTCTGCTAAGTGGGGTGAGGGGATTCTGTTTTAGCGGCGATGTTTTTACTATTTTTAGTAATTTAGCTTGTTTCTTATTTCACCATTTTAATTATACTTTATTCTCCATCTTAAGTGTCACTCACTTAATGAATTTGCCTCCTTCAGTTCTCTTCACACTCACAGACCTAAAGTTGTCTGCTGCAAACGCTTCAAGGTGCCCCGCTTCTTTCCGTCTCTCTTTCCCTGTACTGTATGTCTGTGTGTCGGTGGCTTTCTCTATTAGTCGGTAGGTAGGTAGGTAGGTAGGTACATTTATTGTCACAATATAACAAGTTATAGAGTGAAATTGTGTTTTTTAACTCCCTTCTGCTACATAGCAGACAATATACATTAATATAGAATCATTGTGAAAAATTGTAAACGGAAATAAACTATAATCAATGGAGCAGTGCTGAGGATGAATTAGAGTTTAAGAGTGATAGCTTGGGGGGAAAAGCTGCTCTGCAGTCTGGTGGTGCGGCAGCAGAAACTTCTATATCTCTTCCCAGAAGGCAGCAGGGTGAACAGGCTGTGGTTGGGGTGAGTCATCAGTAGTAGCCTACATTCCGCTTTGTAAAATACCCACCGTGTCACTACTTGTAACGTAATCACTCTGTGTTTCTGTGATAAATGCTACAATGTATCGACTAACCTGGGCGGCCCGCCAAAGTAAAGTAAATGTGCAGGAAACACTGTCTGAACCGTTGTTATTTTTCTTTTTTTAAACCAGGTCTTCAGCACTGTGTCTCCCTCCATGTTGTTGAGAGTTTGTGCGTGTAGACACAGAGGGAGGGGCAGGGCTGCGTGGTGAGGGAGAGAGATGAGCAAACGCTGGCAGGACTTTATGGAAACATATCAATTAACTCAACATCAAATTATATCGGTATAAACTGTATTGTCTAAATTTATCTCTTTTGAAATTATATCGGTATACCTCATAATACCGATATACCGCCCAGCCCTATGTCTTGTCCTTGTCAGGGTTAGAAATTACGGGGTCTTGACCGAAACATTTCTTTGAAAAGGTCACAAAAATGTCGGCCTAAATATCAGTGAATTTGACTTGGACTAAACCTGAACTGGACACTTCTGGTTTCGTCTGCCTTCACTGAGCTGTCCAGTTCTCGCATGTAAATAAACCTTAATACCCAATGAATCACCCTTTGAGATTGACTGTAGTCTGTGCCCAGGGACTTTGTTTTAAGTTTTAAGTCAGAAAGCAAGACATTACATAGCCTGAAGCAATGGGGAGTTTCAGTTATATTTTAATACGAATTCCCCCGAAAAGATAAAACAAACCCTAGAAATCAAACCATTCCCCCAAAACCTAATTTATTTCCCTAGCTTACACACACACCTACATACACAGCTACATCTCCTCTTACCACACATACACACTTATTGCTTTCCAGACAGAAGGTTACATGGCAACCTTGACCTGTCTGCCCATCGTAAATTACCACACAACCTCTGCTGGCACCTCATTCTCGTGTATCATCAGCTTGTGCCCACAACCGCCATTAAACTACATCAGTGCCTTGGTGAGTCCACTGTATGTATTACACCATGTTTTGCAATGAAAGTAAGCTCCTGTTGTATTTGCAGCAGGTGTATAATTATGTACAGAGAGAAGTTGATCACTGTTTATGTTAAAGCTGCATGATTCTGCATATGCACAGGAAGAAATGGCAGCAAGAGACGCTTGATTTTATTGAAAATTGTAACTTTATGTAACAGAAATCCTATTACATGATATAAATTAACAGCAGACAAGATAAATGTTAAAAAGAGGAACAGGAGTTAAAGCCTTGGGTCCATTTTTTTTAAATATAGGTCAGCTGTAGTTTTCTATGGTTTGCTTTTGATTTGTAACTTACAATCAATCATAGCCACCATGTCTTTGTTATTTTTTATTTATTTAACCTTTATTTAAGCAGGGGAGAAGACCTATTGAGATACAAAAATGTTCAAGTGCACCCTGGCCAAGAAAGGCAGCAGGACAGCGAGTCCAACAGTACAGACTAAAAACAACATCAAAACATCTAATCTTAGTTGTAACGATTGTATTATTGTAACTGAAACAATTGCTGTATGTGTTTGGGAGCATGGCAAGTAAAAATAAAGCATGCTGCCAGTTTTCCACAACAGTTACTTGTTCCTACAGTCAGCAAGATGGAAAACAACAGATTCCAGGTCATGAAGAAAAGGAGGAGATAATGAGAAAATAAGAGTGTAATGGGAGCTCCACTTTATGATTTAGCCTGATAAGACTGGTGCATCTTAGCAACAATAAATTGTAACCCCAAGCAGCTTTAATTGAACTTGGCAATTAAAATGATTCAGATGCTGATCATTAGACCCGAGTGCCCACTACATTCACTCATTCTCAAACATAAAGGGCTTGCAAGTACAGTAACAAAGCGTTTAAGTACTCACATATACAAAACTGAAATGCTGAGCCTGACACCAAAGACAAAACAATTAACATGAAAAATACACCTCCATGCTGCATTGATGCTCTCTGATGGGTTTATTAATCAATGTTTTGACCTCCGCTGGCCTTCATTAGGTCTGCAAAACCACCAACAGATAACAGTCAACGTGCAATGATCAACACTTCGGTCATGTAAGAATACCTGTCATTGTAATTATGTGTCAAGTAAACAAAGTAGGGTGTCAAATTTTCAAGATAAACCACACAAGTCATGATTTAACTGTTTGATTCACTTTAACCTTGAGTGATTACAGAAGACTAGCAAGTGTGTACGCATCTGTCTGGACTCACTACATGCATGTGTGTCTCTCTCTGTCCTACACCTTTATATGGATGCAAATGAGTACCTGACTGTTTATATGGATGCATACAGAAGCGTGCGTGCACGTGTGTGTGCGTGCGTGTGATATGAATGTGTGTTCTCTCTGCTCTCCATGCTGCTCTGCTCCCACAGTGCCCCTGGGACCCATCTGCCTCCCTGTTATTAATTCATCAGACTTAACCATGCAGCGCTTTATGACTCTGTTTGGACTGACGAACTATCACACACCCCTATCTCTCTCTCTCACCCTCTCTCAGGAACACAGTGCTGAAAAACTATATATCGGTCTCTGGATGCTGAACTTATACTGGCAGCTTGATATTTCCATCATCTTACAAGTCTTTCCTCTTGACCTCTATATGCAGTTCTGTTGTCCCTTTACAATTAATCAATATAGCGTGTATGAGTATACAGTGTGCTCTGTCTCTGCATTGCTGCCACCAAGATGCATTTCTGCAGTTATTGTTGTTGGGTGGCACCTGAATTTTCCATCTTTGTGTCAATTTTCTGAAAGCTGAATAAAAAACAACATACAATATCCTGTTTCACTTTAGAGGCCCTCAGTAGGCCAAAAATAATTTCTCAGAAGGCCACAAACTTTCAGGCATCCCTAAACTCCAAGATTTGTATTGACTTTACAACGACTTTCTATGTGTGGCTAATTCCCATCATGGAAACTATTTTGGCTAAATTGTGGCCATGTTCAAAATAAACCCTTTTAAAAAAAGAAATTTAAAACTTTGCATTGAAAGATAATCTAAGAATCAATCAATGCCATTCACGTGAATACGTCTTGATTGCCATGTCTAAACCTGTTCCCATCAAAGACAGAGAGAAGAGATCTGAGATTGCGGTACATCAAAAGAGTTTATCTAGCTAGTATTATGTGGCTGTAAATAGCTGCAGCAGAGATACAAGATACACTCTCACTGAGAACTGAAAAGGTAGAAGTGGAGAGAGAGGAAGTAAGGAAAAAAAAGAAAAGAAAGAAAAGTGAAAGTCTTTATTTTAGTACTCCAGGAGCTCAAAACCAGACAATGGATTTCTCAAAAGATACAAAAATCAACAAACAAAACAACTAATAGTTGTTTTTTTGGTGGTGGTGGTTTTGCATCTTTGCCGTTAACCAAGTCTGATCTTTCTTTCTGAAGTTTCTCTGAGTTTTAAGTTAATATAAGTTGTGACCAGTATCACAATCTATCTGGCTTTCTAATCTTCCCCCTCTCTTCTTCCAGTGTCAAATAACTAATAACATCTAAAAGAGCATAAGAACCATCCTCTGAAGTAAAAAAAAACCAAAAAAAAACTAATCTACGGTGAACAACACAGACCAGACCAGGTTGTGTCAATTCTGTCAAATCCATACAACTATAATAATTTGTTTTATATTGCTTAATTGATGCAACTTAGAGGTCTTCTATTATGCTCGCTTATTGACCTATTTGGAAAATATTGCCTTCATCCACAGTAGTTAAGGAGTCTTTATTTCAAAAATACAGAAGTTGACATACTTGGTAAAAGTGACTTTCCCCTCCACTTTGTTCCTCAGAGGCCAACACTAAACTTGAGGATATCCAGGGGGAGTTCCTGTTGGCCCACCAGTGGCTTACTACTGGGGTGATACTGCCCCCCAGTGGGCATAATGTGAACACAACTCTCTGCAATGGAGACTGAAAGACAATCAGCATCATGGCATTATGTTTAAGTTAAGAGCGTGTTCAGTCTCATGTTACAAGTTGTGTGATTAGAGGAGTGTGGTGGTGTGCAAACCCTGGAGCAGATTCAGTGTCCAGCCAGGAGAGATTACCTGAGACCATGAGTTTTTTTGGCTGGATCCACTGTAACTCGCATCATCTATCAGTTCAAGTTATAAGTTAACAGGAGTCGGTGACACTGGATAAACCTAATGCATGAAAAAATTACAAATATTTAAACAAGTACACACAAAATGCTCATGATACTTTAAGCTATTCTCTTATATGTGTGTTGAAAATGCTCTTGTTTGACTCTTGGAGTTCTGACATATTTCCCGCCTTAGAGCCTCTATGGAACAAAACGATTGACAATGTTTGAAAATGGCCCTGACAATGTGATTACAGATATGTCAGTATGCCCGTTGTCACTTCAAGGGAAAGTCTGGAAAAAGAGAGAAATGGGAATGTGAGCGAGAGACTGAAAGTCATTCGGAAAAAAAAAAATGTTGAGAATGACACTCTCAATGGAGTAAAGAAGTGAGAATGGTTGACAAGAGACGAGAGTGACATGACGTGCCTCAAATGGAAGTGCAAGAGTTGGAGAGGATAAAGAATGAGAAGAGTATCAAGAGAGGTATGAATATTATAATTAACTGGCTAAAATTCAAGCGTACAAGAAAGGCAATGAGAGACATAGGGATTTTATTCCCTCTTTGTCACAGTGACACAGTTGGACAACAAGATGGAGATGCAGGAAGGAAGAAGAGTAATGGGGATAAGTGCAGGAGAAATCTCATTAGGAAGCACCATGACAATAAAGAGCAATGCAGAGCCACTCCCTGCTGTGTGAAATCCTGACGTCTTCTATCTATGGAACACAAACTCTCTGATGCAGATTTATGTCCCAATTCAACCTCCACTACCTCTCTGCCAGAATATGCATTCTGAACCACAGAGGTTTTAAATGTATCTGAACAGGAGATGAAAATAACTGTTTGGAAGATCCAACATTTCTAGTGGGTTTAGTTTCAGTTTGTTCATCTTTTGTCTCAGTTACCTCTCAAGACACTGGTGAAAAAGCAGATGTTCGGACAGGAAATGGAAGCTGGAACAGCCACACGGCTCCTGGTGGAATAACAACCTGAGCTGTTACAGCAAAGCAAGCCAATCTGTGTCAGAATATCTACTAGACTTCTTCTAATTCAGTGTTTTTCAGTTTAATTTAGCTCAGCAGAGTTACAAAACATTAACAATCATACATTATGTTAGATGGAGGTGGTGACACAAATGTTTGATTTAAGTATTACTCAAGTGCCTGTAAGATTACATGGGATGACAATTTAAAGTGCAAAAGCCGCACTTTTGATGACACCATAAATAATGTAATTACATATAATTACTATGCCAATTTGGCACCCTGACATGTATATTATAAATACATTACTCATACTAATTCCTCACTTCAGTGATTCTCTCTAAAGCCGCCCGTGACCATGTTTGGTTTAGCTTTTTCACAAACATATATTCAAAATCCCACTAGACCATAAACATGTTAGAGTAGAGAGGACGTCTTTGTAGCAGCCCGCATGTAAGCAATCAGTATAAACACAGCAGAGACCATACATAGTGAATTAAAAGCAATTAGCTGACCTTGCAGTTAAAACGCCTTTCTTGGATTATATAAATAACTATTTTATTTTCAAGTCCTCAGGTTAGGGATGCACGTTAATATCAGCACGTCATCCATATCAGCTGATAAAGGCTATAAAATTAAATATTGGTATCAGCCTGAAAGGAACATTTCTGCTGATATCACAGGCTAATAAGATGACACTTATGTACAAGCAACACGAGTATGTCTGCAGTGTGGACATTTTTAAAGTGTCCAAAACGGGTAGCAAAGTTGCTACTTGCAATGACTGCCCAGTGTCAGTCATGCCAAGTGGAGCCAAATCACATTCCTTCAACACTACTGTTTTAATTGCTTAACTTAAGAGCAGTTGTGGTGTCCGAACAATAATGCTGCGATGATGTGTTGAGAAGAAATCCGCTTGACACTGTTCTTGGTCATAAACGTTTATTACATCAAGGAATTCAGCATCAATTACAAGCTCTGCAGCAGCTTGGAGAGTGACCCAGCCCGATGGCCACTCTGTCTCTCTGTACATCAAACATAGCTTATATAGGGCATGTTTAGGTATCTGCTAAATACCATATAATGGTCAAATGCACATATGTTATACACCACACAGTCATCCCGGTTATTGTGACAAAGAGAAACCTGAGAGAAATATGCACCGGCGAAAAATATCTGTCAGTAATAGATTTCTTATTTCGCGCAGTGAATGTGTACATTTTGAAAAGACCTTGTATTTTAGGTCTGCATCTGCCAGTGAGCCATGATCAAAAGAGTAGGCATAATGTTAATGTTAACTCCACTACAAGAAAGACTTGACATTCTGTGCAATTAGGTGGAAATAAATATGTACACATACCGGTATCTGCAATTGGCCAAAATGAGTTGGAAAATATCAGCATGGTGGATACACAACTCAGCTTTCTCAATATTTGTTAGATATACATTTTTGTTAACACTGAGAGACCTAATTATTCCTCAGAACCTTGTAAAGTAATTCAAGTACACAAGGACCTTAAAAATTGACATTATTTCCGATTGAATTGAGGCAGATGCATAAAGAGGCTACTGACACATGGTGGTACAAAGATGGAACAGGTAAATAATGGTGGTTTAAGGTTAAGGAAGTGTTCAAACATGTTCTCGTTTTTCAAGAAACAAACAGCTTTAAGCTACTCGGGTAAACTGCTGCTATTCCTGCCCCAAGCAACCTCACTTAGTGCCTTTCCCTCCAGGGAGCTCTTTCTTGGCAAACAGGGCTGTTTATTTTACTAAAACGGGCCCTCACTTCAGCTGGTTTGTCTAATTAAAATGCTGCAAAAGCGTCAATGAATAGGTATTTTATTTAACAGCTAATTGTGCTGACGCCAGGGATAGGGATATTTTATGCATACACTTTGCAGGATCTTGGGGAACACAATTGTATGCACATACACACACACACACACACAAACAAACACACAGGAGATCAGTTTCTTGCTCAATGGTGGGATGAATTTTAAACAGTCAGGAGTATCAAGTTAATCAGTGAGAATTCTGTGGGGGAAGATCAGGTTGCCTTTTATACAGGGGATGCATGTATGATTAACACACCGCTCCCCATTGGACTGAACAGAATAATTGTCTTGTTTACCAACAGGTGTTAATCTAGACACAGGAATTAACAATCCTTGTTTGTAAGGGCTCTCAGGAGTTGTCATCTTTGAGATGTAATGACTTGCCGTTTTTCTTGTCAACAGCTCATGTCATCCTAATTGAGTGTTTCAAGTCGATGAGTTTAGAAAGGTCAAAGCGTATTTACAAAATAATTTCTATTAACGTTGTTTCTAGTGGACACTATTAAGTGTTAAAGTGGTGATAATATGCTCATTTTCAGATTCATAATTTATTTGTCATACTGCACATTGCTGCAGCTCCTCTTTTCAACCCTTTGTTTTAGCTATGGAATGATGCATCTCACCTCTACAAGATCTTTGTTGGGAGTTGGTCATGCGCAGTACCTAGTTAAGCGGTCGTCTTATGTGCATGTGTTCATTCGCACCAGCTAAAGCAGCAGTGAATACACAGAGTGCAGATGTTAGTTTCGGTTGTTTGATAGGCTACGTCATTAACAAGTCGACATGCGGCTCACCTGCTACCGTGATAACAGATTGTGGGTGGAAAAATACGGGGAAAAGACAAGTTCTGTGTCTTTTAGGCGACTATAAAACATAATGCTGATGGAGAAAGTGGAGCAGACAGGGGAAGAGAGACAGAGGTTTAGCAAATTAGGTTTATTTAAAAATAATAGTAATAATGTTAAGGACTAAAGTAAGGTAAGGAATTAAAACCTGCTAAAAAGGCGGTACGATGTGAAAAAATACAGCCATTACCGATGGAGGATGCCATCGTCTATTGGCCCAACATTAGTCTCTACATCACAGTTACAACTTTATGTCCGTTGACTGCCTGGAGGGTAGCTAACATTTGGAATGGAGAGGGGAGGCAGCGGACGGACGTCTTGTCACTGTGTGCTGCAACTCTGAGTGTTTTTCCACTAGCTAGGCGAGCATGCTTGGCGAGCATTATGACGCATGTTTTGCTGTGACGTCACAGCAAAGTAGAAGAAAGGGCTGGACTACAAAAGAGCTGTTTTCATGCAGTTCAGAGCAGTGTTTTCTGTGGAGTGGACTTTGGGCTTTTTCACTTTGCTAACCTATTACATGCACAAAAAAGATATAACGCAATAAAGGAGAGGGAAAAAGCTAAAAAGCATAACATGAGCTCTTTAACTAGGATGAATTCTTGCCAATACATTTTAATACAGCTCTAAAATTGGTAAACTGTTAACACTCAAACAGTTACACACAGTCACACCTGAAAGTTTAACCACAGACTTACAGGAGGTTGGCGAGCATTCATAGGGGGCTGCGTTTGTGATGGCATGTTTTTATTTTATAACACCCAAAACACTGCACAGCAGTTTGTTATACTCACAGACAGGATTTTACAACTGGAAAGTCATCACATCAACGGAATTATCGCTACAATTTAGTGGTAAACAGCAGATATAAAGCATTCACATTAAAAAGTTAGGGCTTTGTGTGGTTGAGTGGCCAAATGACCTCGCATTACATTGCAGTAAAAGTTGAGCTTGATAAACCTTCTGTTCAGATGACTCTGTGTTGTTTGTGATCTGTGCCCTGACGCAGCATTCAAATGAATGAGACAGATGAGTTTTTTCATGCAGAGCTCAATGTAGTTGAATATAGCCACAAGGGCCATGCTCGAGGGCTGTTCAGTGATGGTAATGATGGAGGAACGCTTCACTTTCCCCACCCAAATAAATCTGGGTTTGAATGTCTTTCCATTTATTTTGCATCCAATCCCACCATCTCTAACCTTAGCTTTGCATTCATTCTGAAAACACCTTTAAAGCAACATAATGTAGTAATTTTATCTTAAAATAACAGCTTTAAAAGAGTGACTGAGCAAGAGATCGAACAAGAGTACATATAAGACTGACTTTGACTTGTTGGCGTGAGCTTAAAGGGCTGAAAGGACGCAGGACAGATGCTGAGCAGACCTTCCTGCTGTTGGACTCGTAAGTAATAACTTATTAGCTGGTTTGCTTTGTCTTGTTGCACTTTCTTGATGTTTGCCTGTGTTAGCAGAGTTGTCAGCTCAAGCTAAATCTGCCAGGTTTCACAGACAGAGGTTTAGCTTGTAGCTATAAATCTCAAATTGACGATCGCAAACTTACTAGATAACATACTTGGTTACTTTAAGTGCTCTTATGTCGGTTTTGTCTAGCTTTGTTGGCCTGCTTGCCAATCAAGTTTCAAGCAACAGTATGCTAACAAATCGATTAGAATCGTAAATTGACCGTGCTGTGGAAAAAATCTGAGAATTCATTTTTAAGCCATATCCCTTATTCAAGAGCTGCAACCGTATCTCCCCACCTTTGCCCCAGCCTAGCTGTTTCACTTGTTGCCTCCACAATTAAAAAATCATGTTGAGACAAGCATTAGCAAAAGGGAACAAATACATCCTCACCAACAATGTGGTGTAGACAAAACTAAAAACAACTGATGGATGTTTTTGAAGCAAACACCCTATAAAGAAATTACAGCATCACAACAACCACTAAAATATTTGGGGCTATAGCTAATGATGATTTTGTTATCAATTAAGGTGCCAATTTTTGTCTTTATCTTTTCTTTAACTCTATCTTTTTTCTTAACCTGCCCTGCAGCTTGGTATGCAGTATACCATATTGTGCCAGACAGATTTTACTTTAACAAGAGAGTTTTAATATACTCCTTTGTCTGTATTTACTTAATTATGTATTGATTTTCCACCGGGCCGGATAGAGGGGCACAAACGGAGAATGGGAGGGCATTACTTGACTAATCAATTAATCGTTTAGTCAGTAACTGCCACGTTCTGCCTGTCGGCTATGTTTAAGTTTAGCTCTCTGTGGTTATTTGGATATTTTGATCAGTTCAGTATCTGTCTTATAGTATGTTGGGTTTTGGTTTCTGTCCTGTGTCCAGTAACCTAGTTTATGTCTGTGTTTTGTGGTGTCCTGTTTTCCAGTTGGTTCCACCTCTGTTCCCTACTTCATTCTGTTAGTCAGTTGTTTCCTGTTTGAGGTTCGGTTCCTGGTCTTGTGTTCTCTGTTTAGCTTTGTGTATTCCCTTGTTCATTTACTGGTTCTGTTTAGCTCTCTTTGTACTGGTCTGTCATGTATTATAGATTGTTCCCTGCATCTTAGCTCCTAGTTTTGTGTCTCAGTTCATGTCTTAGTGTTTACTTCTGGTCTGTGTTCTTATGTGTTATTTTGCCCATGTCTAATCTGAGTTCTGTTTTATCTTTGCTTCAGCCTGTGGTCCCTGTTGTTAATGTATGGTGTTTTGCATCTGTAAGTGTCTCTCTGTTCCCTCCTGCTGTCTCTCTGCCTGCCTGCTTGTCTCTCTGTTTTCCATACTCTCTGCCTGCCTCGTTAGACCTGATCCTGTGATCACCTGTGTTGCTCCCGCCCTGCTCGTTAGTCCCTATGTATAAATGTTTGGTGTTTCTGTTCATTGTAGTGTATACACTCTGTTATGTTGTATGGAGGAGTGTTCTGTCTGTTACTGTTTCTCCTGTTGCTTTTGGATGCCAGTCAACTACCTGTAAGCCTGATTCTGCTTCTGTTGGATTAAATCCCCTGAACTGAATCTCTGCCTTGGTGTCTTGCGTTTGGGCTCTCACCTCCTCTGCGCTTACCTCCACGAATCGTGACAGTAACACGTCAAAATGTGTCCTTCATAATTTCCCAGAGCCAAAGCTCACATCTTCAAATTGATTATTGTCGAAATAACAGTGCAAATCCCACATATAACTAATGCACAATTAGGAGAAGGTGGAACGACAAATCCATTATCATAGAAAGATTAACAGAATATTAAATCAACATTTTATTTATTTATATATATATATATATATATATATATATTACATAAAAACATTTATTGCAGGGTTATTGTTCTGAATAACAGTGGAAGGTGATACTGTTCATTGTCCGTCCCTGTAGAATTATTTCAGCAGACGTGATGCCAGTGGGAAATAAATTTATCACATTTCATATTTTTTACTTCCTGTTCTTTGGATATTCTGTCAGTCTAGCAACAAGACAAATACGGCAAATCACCTCACTTGAGTGCAGCCAATAAGAACTACTAGCAGGATTGTTTTTTTCTCTAATGAGGTGTTAAAACACTTGGGTTGTGGTCTTCATTGGTTTGAGATAGTTTGGAGAAAGATAGTGTGAATTTGGTGCAGCTATTGAAGCAGTAAAGAAAAGCAGTAGGGTGTGTGTAGGGGTTTTCCTCTGTGTGTGTAAAGCCTAGCTTGTATTACCTTTTCACACGTCAGCCTGAAGCTGACAGGTTGCTAAAGCAAAGGTATTTTAGCATCCAATTTCAACAGTTTTGTGGCACAAACCTGCGAAACTAGGGGTGAAAATGAAAATGGAGAGAGAGAAAGTGGGACCTACACTTGGAAATGGATGGAGGTTATTTTTTGTCATTTCCTTTATCCTGTAAAGGAGAGAAAAAGCTGCCACACACCAATACCTATAATCAAGTGTCTCCCTACTGTCATTTCTCACCTATACTGAAAAGAAAAGGTAGTGGCTTTAAAAGTGCTGGATGGTATTGAGCCAAGAGACTTGCGATACATGATAGCAAGTCACAACACAAGAAAGACAACACCAGAAAAGAGACTGGGCTTCAACGTTCAACATTGGTTTGCTTTAATAATAATAATCTTCCTGAAGTACAGCTTCAAGATTAGGCCCAATTTCTGACCCTTGATGTCAAATGTCACGTGAGAGACGGTAGACGTCAAAACACCAAGTCTTCAAGTCTTACAGTCATCACTTGCCTCAAGACATTAAAGAGCTAATGTTCTCTTCTGGTACACCCATAGACTGTATATAAAAATGGACGTAGTGTCCGTGACATCACCCGTTGGTTTCGGAAGAGCAGTTTTGAAGACCGAATTGGGGGAGACGGCCAGCGCCATCTTGGCAATGCATCACCGCGTGTCACTCCCGGACAACCAAAAATGGGCAAAGAGGCGGGTCTTGGGTGGAGCTGAGGTGACGTGTTGCTGAAACCACTCCCACACCTAGCTCGACGTGACCGAGTTAGCTCAAGCTAAGGAGCTAATGCTACATACTACTCAGCGTTAGCAGTGGTAGCTTTTAAACCCCCGCTGCTGTGTGGTGGAGGTTGGAACCTGTGGCCGTATTGTTACCAGTTTATGGTCGTTACGAGCTTACAGTCAAGGTAAGACACAGGAAAATATTAAAATAATACTCCCTTATCTGGTATTGACATTATACTTCACAAGGTTTTAAACACTTTAATATATAAATGTGGTAACGTTATTTTGCAACACTAACGTTAGATTTTGTTGAGACCAACGCTGACAGTTAAAAGTTAACTATGAGTCAGTTATTAATTGCGTTAATGTTTGTGGTAACACACACACACACACACATTATATATATATATACATATATACACACACACACACACACACACACACACACACACACACACACACACACACCGTGAGAAGGTGATTTTAACGCGATAACGTGAAAAAACACAACTCGCCATTACTACAACTGTATGAACCCAAAGTAAACATTTTGCTGTGATTAAATAGCAATAAACGGGTCAAACTGATGCTGAAATAACTACATGATGCAGATTTGTTAAACATGAATTCATGCTTTGTCAGGTCTGTCAGCAAGACAGCAGGACAACAACTTCTAAAATGTTGAATGTCTCTGAATGGAGTTTGGATCGATCAGGGCTATGCTATGCTAACTTGGTCACAGTAAAGTACAATGACAGCTGAAATAAAGTTACAGACACATGTTTTCTGAACTCACCAGGTAGTTCAACCTCTTCGCTTTCTTTTCTCCCAGCAATGTCCAGTTGTCTGGTTTTTATATAAATATGAAGTCGTAGTCCGACAGAGCTAACAACGCTAACAACAACACTGGAACCGGATGTGCACAGAATCTAGCTACTGAGAAGCTCCAGTGAAGATAAATCAACGTTGAAATCCCAAAAACAAAAGTAAAAAGCTAATTTAATAAAAGCAGTTAACTCCGAGCTCCTCCCGCAAGTAAACGGTGTAGTTGTCAGAGCAGAATCCGACTGACTTCGGGTGTTTATTTGTCCAATGGTTGCAGAGCTGCTCCCTGCTCCTCTTCTCCAGGTTTAGCAGCTCTCAGCCACCCAGCAGATTTTCAATCCCCGGCTCTGCCTGGTCCTCTTCACACAACGCTCTGAAGCCTCGGTGACGTACGGACAATCTCAACACTGATAGGCTATCGCGAATCAGCTTCATGCGACTTCTTCGCTTAACTTGAAAATATTCAACTCACACAGATCCTTCTTGTTGCCTTTGTGTCGCCGGCCCCACCCCCTTCGCGTCGCGCCGCCCGACAGGAAATCGCGGCTCTACGCGTCTCTGCATTGACATTGTATGTAAACTCACCGCCCTGAACGCTCGCTTCGCTTTTGGTCTGAAAGCACCATAACAGACGGCAAACCGAGTGCTAGCAGTGACAGAGGCCAGAGGCGCCTGTCAATCAAAGTGGTCACGCCCCTAATAATGCAGAATTTTAAGGCTTAATATAACTTAAACAGGTGAGTTATAAAAAAATTCTTCCCCCTCACAGTTATCACGAAGGGCAAAATTAGCAATATACACTAAAACCATCTTTTGCACCAGGCTGTAAACGTGTTTTGATCTGCTGTAAAGTTGAGCTTTTTAACATGGGTGTCAATGGAGATTGACTCCCTTTTGGAGCCAGCCTCAAGTTGCCACTCGATGAATTGAAACGTATTGGCGTCAGCCTGGAGACCGGAAGTTTGCCGAGTGGGTATACCCCACTCTACCAAAGTGAAGCGAAAATATCCCGCATACAAGCGCTGCCATCTTGCACTGGTGAAGTCATCCAGAGCCAGAGTCTGCGCAGTAAAGCACTTTGTAACTTGTTTTTGAAAAGTGCTCTACAAATAAGGATTAGTAGTAGTAGTAGTAGTAATCATTGAATTGGAGCCGCGGTATCAAGGTCCTGCCCAAAACCCGGCCAATTGAAATCATTCATGACATGAAACCACCCTTTTTATTGAATCAAGTAACCAAGTAAAACCAAACATTGTAGAAATATAAAACACACAGCAGCGTGATAAGAATTACTTGAAAGGATAGACACCACCAAGGGGCAATCAAATGTTTTGGTTTCACTTCTTTGAAGAGCTGTCATGATGTCAGTTTTCCCCCAGACACAAGAATGGTATCAATCTTCACATCTAACTCTCAGTAAGAAAGCAAATAAGCGTACTTCCCAAATTGTCATACTGTTTCTTTAACGAGCATCATTTACTATCAAATATTGTCGTATTTTTCATATCAAACTCATTTACGTTTGTACACAACCTCCTCTCTACTTAAAATAAATCAAAGTCTCCATCCCTGATTGAACCTAAACTCTGAGCTGCTCTTTAAAGCCCTCCTCCCCTCCAGTGAGCCCAGTAGGATCCCATCCTGTTTAGAAAAGGGTTAGTCAGGATTAAAGGGTGTTTCTGTCGCTCTTATCTAGTGTTTGAGCACTTGATCACGGAGGCGTGCCCTAATCCGAACATCGATGCGGTTCCATCAACACGCTCTCCTGGAGCAACTCGCCAACAAAGGGGCTGTTGGGGCTTGTTTAGATGGGGTCACACACACCCCCACCCTCTCACACGCACAACACACAGATCCCTTTTTAAGAACACCGTTTCTGCTGTTGCTCGCTTTGATAGTTGATGCTAAACGTCTAATCTCATAAACTTCTGCTTCTTCTCTGCTGACGGACTCGAGACTTATGATCTGTGAAGCGTGTGTGTGTGTGTGTGTGTGGCGCGCATCTGCAGGTCTATGTGGGTTTGTTTGGAAATCTAAGTGGGAGATTAAGTCAGGTTGGTTGATCACCAGTGGATTTGTTTACAGCAGGCTTTAGACAGAGATGATAAGCTGTTTATGTCAGATCTGTCATGAATAATTGCAAATGTTTGGACCTTCTGATGTGTGTAACATGTTAGCCTACATGTGATGTCCGTCAGTGCAGATATGCAATCAGTAGTTGTCCGTCATTTTTGTAAATTACTTAAAAGCCATTTGGCCCTTAAAATTGACAGTATAGCAACGTGCATCATAAACATAATTTAAATAACATTTTTCAATACCAGGCACCTGAAGTGTTCTTGATTTAAGGCAATGGTTAACAACTTTAATCTGATGGGTTGTGAGAGGACTATCAAGATAGGAATATTATTTGCTAGACATAATTTTCAGACTCTCTTCTAATTGTTTTCACTTGGAACAGCCACTATTCAGTCGCCTATGTGAAGAAATCGGGTTGGATTTTCCTGAGCCTCTTGCCTACTGATTCTGATCTGTACCAGAGACGTTTTATAGAGGAGACACGTCACTCAATCACATCTTTTATACAACTCTATGGGGAAAGCCCGCAATGGCAAAGATGGCAGTTATCTCGCTAGAAAGCCAATCGTCTGCTTTTAACAGCCGAAGCGGGAAACATATTTCAGCCAATCGTGTGGTTCCACTGACGTACGGGCCCGTTTTACTTCGGCTGTGCATGCATGGTAGTAGTGACACATGCGTAGTAGAAGTATATCCAGTCAAGAAAAATGCTTTTTAAACCTTATTTTGGGGCAAAGTCATCAAACTTTTTCAGCAATTTTTATTAGATTTACTGCTGATTCTAAACATTCAGTTTTGGCTCTCTCCCCGTTCATTCAGATCTGGTCTTGTTAGTCCGAAATAACTGCTCGGAGGCGTTGCCAAGATGGCTGCAGAGTAGCATGGCTTGCCTATAAGGACTTTTTCTGTACACACTGTGTAGTCACTGTGAGTCCGCTAACACCAAAAACGACCATCTCCCAGCACAACACAGACTTCAACACAAACTCCACATAAGGACGAAAGGTTTTATGTGCTTAAGTTCGTCAGGCCAAACGAGAATCTGATCGACGTCAAGTGAAAACATGGTCAACATCGGAAATGCGTTTATGTCATACAGAGACCTCCGCTTTGTTTTGGATATAAAAACCGACAGGAGAGTTGGCTTTCATCTTATTGGACAGGTAAACTAACATTACTGTAAAGCATGTAAAATATCCCTGACTAAAGGTCTATATAGGGCGGCAGTAGCTCAGTCCGTAAGGATTAGTCTGGGAACTGGAGGGCCGACGGATCAACCAGAGTTGTGTAGCGTGGACTGGTAGCTAGAGAGGTGCCAGTTCACCTCCTTGGCCTTGAGCAAGCACCTGAACCCCCAACTGCTCGGGGCACCGCACTGAGTGGCAGCCCCGTCACTCTGACATCTTTCCGTGTGTTGTTGCATGTGCATGTGTATATTTCAGACCTGAGTGTGTACTAATAACAATAATAACACCAGAGTGAGAACATTGAATTTCCCCTTGTGGGATTAATAAAGTATGTCTTCTAGTCGAATCACAATTGTCAAGTCTTGCCTATAGTCGACTGACAAACTGTGTTTTTGTAAAGCTGCAGAGCTACAGTCTCTGTTCATATGTCTACGAACAAGGCAGAGATAGACCAATTGAGTATGGTCAAACGAGAGAAGAAAAATGACCCTCTGCCTCCCTCGTGGGCCTGCTGGCTATTTGACAGGACTGTATATCATACTCTTGGATGAGTTGTAATTGCAAGTGACTGTTCTCTGTTTCTCAGAAGTGGTGTGGTTGTGGTTGTGGGGGGGGATGGGGTCAGTGGTGTTTTTGTAAAAATAAAAAGGAGAAGTGTTGTGCTTGCTCTGGATTCTTTAGGAAATTGCTGTCGCACACACAGGGGCTGGAGCCGGGGCCTGGCGACGGAGACAGAGTCTGGCTCCCAGAACCATTACTACGCCTGCTGGAGCCACAGAGGCCAAGCTGTGTGTGAGAGTGAGTATTTTGATAGTACTGCAAGCTTCTGGGGGCCCAAGCCAGACATGAGCTGGATATGTAAGTGAGGGTGAGGGTGTAGATGCTTGTGTTAGTATTGACTTTGGCATTAAGAAAATTTTATGCCAAAGTTGCTTCTTTTGTCAGAACTACTGTATTTTGATTACACAGGTAGGATTAACATTGAACACGGGCGTGTATGCACTGTAAATGCATGTAGGTATTTTACACATCACCAAGAAGGTCCTTGCTGAGAAGGTACAGCTATAAATCTTAGCAATGTGAACAGAAAGCCTGAGTCGCCACTCTTAAAAAAAAACACAGACTAAACACAGATGACCCCAATGCTGACCTTGCGCACACACACACACACTTTTCAAAATGGCACATATAAGCCCATCAGCATTGTTCCAATGGGAATAAGGGTGCCAAAGAGGTATAGGGCTGCAACTAATGCTTATTCTCAGTGTTGATTAATCATTTGTTCAACCAAACAATATAAAAATACACACACATCCTAGTGCACAATTGAATAAATGTGAAATGGATGCTAAAGATACTAAATAACTGGCCACTAGAATGCAATAATCTTAGATCATTTTAAATACAAAACACAAGTACAAAATAACAATTTGTTAAGCCTGTAACACTCTAACAAATACTTGCCAAAGCTATAACTTGTAAAATTAAAGCTTTATAATATATTTTGTTAAAAATGTTTGGTTGCACCACCTGACATTTTTTGGGCTGTGAAGTTTAAAGTGAAAAAATGCGTTTAAACACTTTGAAATGTTATTTAACAAATGAAACTTGTTTATTTATACACACTGCTAATTTCAAAGATATGAATTACATCCATTTGGAAAATACTTTTTAAAAATACATTTTTAGAAGCTTTATATAACATTGACCCATATACAGAACTCTATCTAGTAGCTCTTATACGATCTGTCAGAAGCATTTTCATTGTTTGGGAAGGACTGAGCAGAGTCTCTGTCTCCCTCTGCTGGAACAGAGATGTCGGGAAGCCAGGCAGCAGTTTGACCACACCGGTAACCCACATCCCAGTGACTTCAATTTACCCTCAAAACCCCACAAGAACTGTTAGATCGACCTTTGACCCGATACCACACACTGGGGCAACCTCATTTATCACCTGGATGTGGAGTGTTGTGATAGGGGGGTGGAGAGAGGAAGAGGGGGCTTTGGCGGTGTAAGCACTCTTGAAGGGAAAGGAGGCTTTTATGTACATATGTACAAAAGCTACAGACAGGGAGACGCTGTCTGGATTGATTCTGATTGGCCTGGGGGGGTTGCAGGGAGGTCAGGGAGTCAGGGCTGATGAATGTTTTGTGATACTCAGGAGAGGTCTCTATGAGGGGGGAGCGCAGTGTGGTGTGGTTTAGATTAGAGACAAATTAATCCCCTTAAAACTTTTGTGACTGAGGCTGCTCGTGAAACAAGCAGAGAAAATGTTGGGCAAGGTGTAGAGAGAGTCAATCCAACAGGTCTGTTTTTTAAGTTAAGGGCACCAACAATTTTTTATTTTATCCAATTGTTTACCTTTTTCTCCCAGTTTTGAAGGCATATCTCTCTATGCACTGCATCCATGTCACTGCCAACCTTGCAAAAGATTTTGGCAGTCGCGGATATTTAAGTGAACCCCCTCAGCACAAGGGTAGGTAGTTCAAAGTGCAACAGAGTTGAATTTTCAGCACAGAGCCATACCTTTTCCTCATACCAATTATGGAACAGAAAAATCTAAAGAAAACACTTACAATTTGTCTTCTAATTACTTCTGAGTGACACTAACTATCTAAGCTACCCATTTATTCCCTTGTGAATTGTTTTAGAAAATGCATTATTTTGATGGGGAACTTCATCTCATGCCTCGTGCATTTCAACAAACATGCCACTGTTTGAAGTGTTCAAGGCTGTAGAATACCGCACCATATGCAAGGTTTGTAGTTATTGGTAATTTACCAATTAGAGTTGGGGTGCACAATTTAACTATTGACTCAATATCGTTGTCGCAATATCACATTGCGCAATACCACATCGAAAATGTCACAAAGTTTGCAATATTCTACCACATGAAGTGTGTGGATACTTCAACAGCGTGTGAGTGAAGAGAGAGAGAAATGAACAAAAAGATAAGCTAAGAGAGTCAGACGATCGAAATAAAAGAGAGTACGGAAAAGTAAGAGGATAATTGGTTCAGGGAGACAACAAAACAATGGAGATTGAAGGGGAAACGTATCAGAAACGGGGCCCAATAACTTGTGTTTTTACATATGTTTACAAATATTGAAATCAATATCATTATTGCAATATTCATGATCAATACCGCAAAATCACATTTTGTCAATATCATGCAACCCTACTTTAGAGATTGTTTTACACACAACAGGACAACAAAATGCTAACATGTATACAACACATATTTCAAAACAACCACAGCAAATTACACATGGCAAAAACACTATACTGAAGAGTGGAAATTGCTAGAAAGAAGGAGAAAGCCAGCAGACCGAGTGAAAGAGATTGGTCCTTCTACAAAAGTGATAGGTAAAGCAATAACTAATAGGCCCTTTTCACAGATTGTGACATGTAACAGTATGGAAAGCACAGGTGTAAGAATAAAATGAATTAATTGTGCATGCTGGCTCACGGTCATGGCTTCCTGAGACAGGTAAAACAGTTAACACAGCAAACCAGAATGCAATAGTTTATACAGAGACAGTACAGCTTTGTCACCATTGATTGTGGTAATAAAGAGCTACAAAAAAGTCAGCCAAACTTATACTGTGATTCATATATCATATCATATCATATACTTATTTCCCTTACTAGTTTATCTGTTGATTAGCTAGTTGTACTATTCATTGAGTCAAATAAAATTGTGAAAAACACCCATCACATTTTCCTAGAGCCCAAAGATAAGTAAGATAAGATTTGACCAAACAAAACGTACAAAACTGTAAGATATTCAATTTGCAATGATAAAAAAAGCAGAGAAAAGCAGAAAATCGTCACATCTGTAAGCTGGAAACAGTGAATGTTTGACATATTATATAACTTAAACAAATTACAGACTGAAACAATTAATCAATTAGTTGTTTTAACTGTACACATGGCCTTTTAACTGCACTGTGACTGATTAAAAATACAACTAATCTTACCTTACTTAGATTGTAGTACTGAATGTGTAAGGATTTCAGCTGAAGCTACTCTAACTCACTTTCAGGTAGCTAGCATTAGCTCATCTAGCATCCCAACCCCCCCTATAGGGATGAAACGGGATTAAAATATCACGATTATAGTGACCAAAATTATCATGGTTATCAGTATTATCACGGTATTGTAAAAATGTGCCAAAAAATATTAAAATGTACTGATACACATACTGAAACCATTTCAACAAGTTTTATATTGAAAACTACAAATACAATTGCCATTTTGTTTGCATAAAAAATAAAATAACAGCAAATACCTTTTGTAAACATATAAAAATCATCCAAGTGTGCATTATCAAGATTTTATATTTTATATTATATAGGTAATACAATAACCCCGTGGACAATTACATGAAAAAAAATAAGTCTTTAGAAGACAGTGATAGTAACTGCAATGAGCCCAACAACTGAGGTAAATACAGAGGAGTCTGTAGCGTTTCTAGATGATGCTAACTGCGTAACGTGTTATCATATGCAGAAACCCTGAGTTTATACGCGTCAGAGAGACAAACCAAAGCTAAAAGTTAACTCACCTTTCATTCACTGTAAGGGTATTTTCTTCAATCAAGTTTCCCTCAGCGCTCTCATAAAAACTAAAATACTACTGGACTTCAGAGTGACTGAAAAATCTCCGCAGCGTTTTCTTCCGCAGCGTGTTGTCATTGACACCAACACACCCACGTTGCATTCTGCGCATGCGCGCTTGCTGCTGGGAGACGCTGGACAGTGTTTGCCGTGAGATTATAACAGCGCGGTTAACCGTACCCGGTTATTATGGTAATTAAAATGTGTACGGTAATAATAACCGTCGGGAATTCTACCATGGTTTACAGTTAAACCGGTAATTGTTTCATCCCTACCCCGCTAGCAAACTAGCCAGCTGTGTTACTAACGTTAGTGGTAAGCTAGTTAGTGGTTAGCTAGCTCACTGAAGAAATCAATCTTAGCAATCCAACGAAGGTTAAAATCAAGGGCAACTGGACTTGGTTGAAGATACTGGAAGACGTTTCGTCCCTCATCCAAAGGACTTCTTCAGTTCTGACTGACTGGCAGGGAAACTAAGCTATTTAACCTCAGTGGGGTCGTTGGACCTTCGTTGGATAACTATGACCTGGATGACTGAGAATCTTCATAGACAATCTTAGCAAGCTTATCAGCTTGGTCAACTGACCATAAATGCTTTGGGAGTTTTTGGTGACAACATTTAACATACTCTTTTGGTGAAAATGAATCTGTTTGTTTTTACTTTCCCTTGTACCCAAGCCTGAGGGAGGGGTTACCCGGGGTATAAAAGGTTGTCTGTCTAATCAGAATCAGCTTTATAAGCTAATTTATAAAAGAATATGTACAGTATGGCTGTTATTTAAGTCACAGTTTGTGCAGGGATGTGCAAATTATTTACATGGGATTTACAGCGTCAGTGGGGGTCCCAGGCCTTGTTGACGAGGCCAGCTGCAAACAGAACGAAACTGTTTCTGTGGCCTGAGGTTCTGGTCGTGATGGAGCGTAGCTTCCTGCCAGACGGGAGTGTCTGAAACAGTTCGTGTCCAGGGTGAGCGGGATCAGCTGCAATCTTTCCTGCTCGTCTCAGAGTCCTGGAGGCGTACAGGTCCTGAAAGGATGGTAGACTGCCCTTGTCCTTGGCAGTGGCAGCAGCGTACCAGATGGGTGATGGAGGAGATGAGGATGGACTCAATGATGGCAGTCCATTGTGTTCAGCTCCCACTTGAGGTCCTGGGAGACGATGGTCCCCAGGAAGGGGAAGGATCCCAAAATGTCGACCGTGGAGTCGCACAGGGTATTGAGGGAGGGTGGGGCTGCGGTCTTTCTGTCGTCCACTACCATCTCCACTGTCTTAAGAGCATTGAGCTCCAGGTTGTTCTGACTGCATCAGGTCACCAGATAGTCAGGGGTGGTGTCATCAGCAAACTTTAGGAGCTTGACGGTCTGGTGACTGAAGGTGCAGCTGTTGGTGTACAGGCAAGAGCAGAGGGGGAGGAACGCAGCCATGAGGGAAACTGGCGCTGATGGTCCAAGAATCAGAGACATTTTTTCACAGCTGTGGTGTTCTGCCTCCTGAACAGCCTGTTCACATCAACATTTCATGGGCATTTATTTTCCACACAATAAAGATTCCACACTTTTGATATTTTATATTGTACACTATTTGCTACTATTCATACATCCATACACACATACACGGACAACATTTTCCCTTGGCATGAATAAAGTTCTATTTTACATTTAAAACATGTAACAAGAATTTCTGCTTGATATGGTTTACCTACAAAACAAAGTAAAATGTTGAACATTCGTTGAAAGCACACCTACTGCTTCTCTCTGATTAAAAAAAAATCCAGTATGTGTGAATATGCAAATAGCTTTAACTTTAATTGAACTGCTATTGTGCAAATGTCTACTGCTTCACTAAAAAGTCGATTTTTCAGCAATGACATGTGCAAGTAGCAGTGCAAATCCTGCTCATATATACACATGCTAAAATCAGATTTAAAGCAACAATATGTAGTAATTGTATCAAATTCAAATCAGCTTTATTGTTGTATGTTTAACAACAATATTGCCAAAGAAGCTACAAATAAATTACATAAGAACAATTAATTTCATTAAATAAGTAAATGAAACAGTAAAAGTTGTGTTTGTGTGTGTTAATGAAAACTAAAATAATAAAAATTTATAAAATAAAAATTATGTAAAAATGAATATAAAAAATAATTGAAACAGTAACATGTCTGTGTATTAATAGACAAAAAAAAATAAAAACTTTAATTTGTAAAAAAAACATTTTCAAAAATCAGTATCAAATGTGACTTTTGGGTTAGACACTCCAGAGTGTTATCTTTCAAAGAAGCCTGAAACCATGCATATACTCCAAATCGTTCAAGAACTACATTCAATTTACTTTGGATATGCCTTAAATAGGCCTTTTGTATGACTTTTACAGGAATGGTAAGACTAATGTAAACATAACAAATGAACATGTCCAGCTGTCCTTCTTCAGGACAGCAGTGAAGTGATTGGCACTCAATAATTATAAAAAATATATAAATATATATATATATATATATATATATATATATATATATTTATATCTCAATAATTTTTCTTTAAGGTGAGCACAGAAGACTTCCTTTTCAGCAGATGAATGTGAAAACAACATTGTTGTGGATCCTTGTGCACATGCACATGAAGTAACTATAGCAAGGCAACTTTTTGAGTGAAGGAGGACTTTAATTTTGAAAGCCTGAATTACCTGAAGTACTGTACTTAAGTACAATATTAAGGTACTTGAGTCTATCCATTTCATGCTACTTCATACTTTGGAAGCCAATTTTGTAGCCTACTCTTTTACTCCACTATATTTCTTTGTCAATGTTAGTTAATTACTTTGCAGATTCAGATAATTAGTACAAAATATAAATCAATATTAATAAATTATGATATAATGTTATAGATTAAGAGAGTAATTAAAATGAGCTCCACCTTACCAACTCCAACATTAGTGATGCTTACACATGAATGCATGACTAATTATAATCCAGTGACATATTATTCTGAAATGATGAGTACTTTCAGTATTTTTTGAGGCTATACTTATGTAGGCTATTTTTACATAAGTAAGATTTTGACAGCAGGACTTATACTTAAAACAGCATATTTCTAAACTGTGGTACTGCTGCTTTTACTAAAGTAAAAGATCTTAATATATACGATTATAAGCACTTCATTTTGCCTTTATATAAGAGTAAGACCCTGAAACAATCATGTTATGTGATATTACTGTGAAACTAGGATATTATGAATATCTGTCTCCAAGAGCTGGGAAACGAGACTGAATTTTTAGTGTTTACTCCACTGATGATGAATGGGAGGCTTACTTTTGTGTGTGTGTGTGTGTGTGTGTGTGTGGAGTCATTAACTGTTTATATACACAAGGGAGCTTGGGATGAATGACCCTTCAATACCCTGAGGGGAAATTTCAGTTGCATGAAGTACATACAGAATATAAAGCAAATATTAGGACAGCATAAGGATCCAAAAACAACACACGCTGACAGAAACCAGACATAGTAAAGAAAAAACACTATACCCACTTAGCTGTACTTTCTACAGTGGCTGTCAAACAGTAAATGCAACTTGATGAAATGCTCTGTAATAATTTAAGAACATTTACCATGTTTTTAGTTCATTTGCATAATACTAAACTCAAAAACAGGTTTAGCTACACAACAAGGAATGATTGGATGTTTTAAAATGCAGTAAGCTGATGGCCTTCTCTTGAAAATAATGAATGAAAATAAGTTTACAGTTGAAGGTTCACATGATATGTGATGTAGTCAAATTGATTGACATTTCATTGCAAACAAGTCTGGTTTTACTATTGGTACATAGTCATGCAACTGACGGTGCACATGAATATACATATTTTTCAGTTTAAGAAGAGAAAATATTTTCTTTTAAATGGTTATTGAGCTGGTAAGAATTTTCACATTAATCCACACAGTGACTGTTTAGGTGATATCAAAGATTTCTACTGTAAAATGTGAAATTGTTTAGGACACAAACACTGTTGTTTTAAGGGAATTACTCAAATAAAGCTGATAGGCATTTTGGCAGCTCCATTTGGGAGTGAATATTGATTTTTTTTTTTTTTTTTTTTTACTAAAATCTCATTATGTAACCTCAGTAAACTGCACATAGTAGACACATTATGCAAATACAACAGATGATAAAACACACATTGGTGGATCCAGTTTCTACTTCTAAGATTCAATGAATACATTGTGGACACAAATGAACCAAATATTGTAATTAAGTGAATCTGCAGAAGTTAGTGGCAATGTTACAGCCCGTTTTACCTTTTATGTTGAATTTTTTTTGTCAAAATTGTTCTCTAAAACTGCATTAATGCTATAAATATCCAATGTAACTATGTGGACTAGGACTGGATTTGAAGTATTCTCACAGTCTGTGAAAGATGACAATTAAAACTCCAGGTGTGAGGAAAGAATAACCGTTTGCTGAGCCAATGATCCACTCAGTTGCTCCTTTTGATTGAGGGGCCACAATCACAATGTGCTGGGCTTCTGCCTAATCTTCCTTATCTTCTTTTAGATTAATGCTTAAGCAGCAATGTTGTGGTTCTGACAGCTCTGAATTGCTAATGTGTATTATCATATAACTTTAATGACTCTACTAATTATGATGATTAGGCTATTTCATTTAAAATTGTATTTTTTTAAATGATGGTGACACTGAAAAAAAAACTGAATTAAAAATAATTATTATTCATAAAAAGAAGTTACAGTACTGGTCAAAACCTTTACTCCAAACATGAGATGTAAGATGTAGGAATCACCAGCTGAGGGCGCTACACGACCACAGTTTTACATTAGGAGCATGTTGATTTTTTGCCCAGGCATGAACCTGAAAACAATGCTGGCAACTCTTTAAGGCAGGAACACAAATCTGGCAGCACTCAACGAAAACAAAAGTGGCTAATCATTGAACTTCCTCACAGTTTAGGAGATCAGTAGGTGTTAAAAAGCTCAATCCGTAGACTAGTTCACTTGACCAAAAAGGAATAAGAGACTACTTTATGGATTAGGCTACCTGAGAGCCTCTCAGAGATATGGTGGTAAAAAGTTAACATGATTAACCAGAAAATCCCTTTAATCTTTTTGTTTGTTTCTGTCATCAGACATGCAGTTGGGTTTTATAAAGACTAATCGTTTTTTAGGCTATTCAACGAAATTATTGTTTAATCTATAGGCCTAGGATTTTATCAACAGGGGTTAAGATAACCAAACCTCAAGTGACAAGCATTACAGTTTATTACTGCCTGACTCTGGTATTTTGTGTGATATACTTAGAGTATAGCCATTTATAATCTGCCTCATGCGCTGATTGGCGAGTTTACTGTTGTATTTTGTAATTCTTATCTATCTATAGGCTAATATCCCAACAGGAAGTTATAGGATTTTCATTTGAGAACAAAGGTGACATGTCCGGATTTGAAATCAAGGATCCGGGGAAGTGAAAGCACGGAGGGGGGTCATTTATCAAGGGCCCCCATACGGCTTGTAGCCATCGTGGGCCCTCCACCAAAATGTAGACCGACGTCACCGCTTCCGCCGCCGCCGCCCCCCCCCCCCCCCCCCCCCCCCCCCCCCCCCCCCCCCATGCCCCCTCCCCCTCCCTCCCCCTCCCTCCCCCGGCGTCGTTGGAGCAGCTCGGCTGCCTGCAATCCAACATGGAGTAGAGAGAGATGGGGCTCTAGCGGGGCCACCCCTCGGTAACAACAGCGACGACGCGCTTTTTACGCACAATTGGAACCGGAGTCGTCGGTGAAAACATGCGCCTTAGGACTTAAAAACGGAGAGTGTGCCTTGTGTGTGTGTGTGTGTGTGCGCGCGTGCGTTTGTGTGTTTGGGGAGGGAGGGGGGCGAAGAGAAGAGCTGGATTCGGCTACCAAACTATCTGTATAGGCTACGTTACCTACTGAAGGCGATGGGGTATTAAAGTTAGGCTACAGGGGCATTCGCGATCCAAAAGAAACTGGGTGGCTCCGGGGGAGAAAGAGGGGGAAAGTGAGGAAAAGAAGACAGAGGCAAGACCTGTCGAAGGCAAGCCGGAGAGCCGACACTCGCACAAAGGCGCAGGGGGATTTATGCGGAATTGGAGACAAAATCGGAGGAGACGCGGTGAAAGAATGACGAGCGAAAAGTATGCAACCGCCGTGGTACATTACCTGAGGTGAAACGAGAAAATGATAGAAGAAACACACCCAAACGAGTAAGTACTGTGGCGATTTCTCTGTGTCTTTTTTGGCTTCTCCCAGTGCCTACAAGTTGGAGATGAATCGGGCAACTTGGTGGAATTTGCAGCCTAAAACACCCCACAAAACTGCTTTTCATGTAGCCTGTGTTATGCATTTTGTCTTATTGGTGCTTGATGCTTGTGTAAAGCAATGCATTGACAGTGCTGTGGAAGAGAATTTTTAGGGCCCCCACTTTGGTGTAGACTAGTCTTCACAAGGCAAGAGAGAAAGAAGAGGAGTAGGAGGAGGAGGAGGGGAATAAGCGTGGGTGGATCGGAAACATTTTCTGAAAGGATCTGAAGCGAGAAAGCAGGCCCTGTTGCAGCGTAACTTAAAAACTCTACACGCGCCGAAGAAGTTACACCTTTTTATATAAATACACAAAACAGCAGCGAGCTCGCTCACCTCTTGTTTGTGCATTAAGTTAAAAAAAGAAAAACCCGACGGCGTTTACAGAAGCGATTTGGCCACATCTGTATGTTTGCTTCCAACCGAAGGGGGAAGTCTCACAGGATATGAGATATCCGATATGCCTCATCCGCCATCTCTTTCTCAATCGCCCTCATTTGCATAGCCTACCGCGCTCCATTCATAAAAAATACCGATTGTAAACGACGACTTCCCTGAAAAAAATGCGCGTCTGTTTCTCTTCGAGTCGAGCCTCGCAAGCTTGTATCTGTCTGTTTCTGTCAGACAGACCCGTGGGTCGTCCTGGTGCGTCTTGCAAAACGTAGCTAATATAGAGCACAATGTGTAGGCCCACGGACCTGTTTATACGGCACCCATACCTTAGGCCTATATGGAAGCGCTTGGAGCTTTAAAATTATCTTTTTACCAAGAGCCTGTAGCTTAATCTGAATTGGATTTAATGCTGGGCAGGTGGCAGGCGCCTGTGTAGTCCTGTCCTTATGTGGGTGCTATTGTTAAAACAAACACGAATAGATCACCAGGGAGATTATTAAATTGTTTTTTAATGTAGGCTATGCGGTCTCTTTTAAGGCTCAAATGAAAATGTGCAGACATATGAGCAGACGAGCCAGAAGCGTTTAAATGATTGGCTCCCAGGTAGCCTTTTTTTACAACTCCATTAGCGTATATCGACAACGTGTCTGTCTCTGTCAGACTGCACGGGGCTTTGCTCGGTAGGAATGCCTGTCTTGCACAGATCACTGTCGGCGCGGGTGGAAGGGCGAAGGGCACCGTGAAGGGATGTTTGCGCTGCTGTGGCGTGACGCCGGCTCATTCATAAAAGCCCTCTAACCTTCAGCGCGTCCCCCCATTCATGACTACTGGCCGTGCTCGGCTCAAGGGGCCAGCTTACAGAGGCTGTGTCTGTCGGTCCCCGGTCCCACGGGCAGACAGGGCCAAGATAAAAGTGCTGAAACCTAGCCACTTGTTTGTGCCTCATGTTTTAGCAGAGGCACAAACTGGGGCCAACTGCAATTCACTCTTGGTGTCTTGGAGTGAAAAGTATTTAAACGTCCTCCATGTTCCTCCCTGACAGTACATATATATTATTGCCTTTCTTTGTCATATATTTCCTAATAAACAGTCGCGTTAACCATGAAATCCTAATGAATGAAGCATTTCTATGTTGATGACGTGTAGGTCTAGTAGGGATACTTTTCTCATGGCGTGACGTGCAAATTGGGTCACGCCCACGACGTAACGACGTGCTCAAAGGACGCCGGTTTATTGATTTTCAGCAGCTTTTTGTCCTCTGATAAGACTGACAGGGTTCAATGATACTACTGTAATACTGTTTTATGACTGTCACGTAAAGATTTCCATTTTCTTGAAGTCTATGCAACTCAAGTTCATTCCTAGCAAATAACAGGCAGAGGTTTTGTTAGCATATTGTGACTTTTCTATAATTTTAATGGTGAAATAGTTGTGGTGTATGGGAAGATTTTTTTTTTTTTTTTTTTTACCAAATTCTTGGAAAATATTTTATTTCCTGACGATTTTTAAAATAATTTTATTAAGATTATTCAACCTTTACTATTTACTTAAATTGAAATTGTTTAACTTGGAAATGCAAGTTCACCTTGTTCCTTGACAACGCTAGTCAACTCGACGAAGATTGCCTTTGTTTCAACTTACAAATTAAAGGGCATAAAGTTGATTTAACTACACTGTTCTAGTTGTCTCAACATTGTTTTCTAGTTGATTTAACTTGTTTCACCTTCATAGTTTAACAATACTTAAGCTTCCCATAACTCTAACAACATACATTTCTGCGTTGTTCTAACTCAAAAGTTAAAACAACTTATTAAACATATTTTTATACTACTTTCCATTTCACATTGATGATTTAAATTCAGATTAGTTTTAATTTTCATGTACAAGGCATATTTAGCCTACAAGGCCGTTGACCTTTCCACCGGTGGCGCTAGTCCTTCTTTGTTTACCACAAGTGTCTGTATTTTAGTTGGAATTTGAATACATGACTTGTCTGCAGTGTATAATTAGTTGATTATGTCCATGCTTCAACGTTTGCCATGGTTTAAAGAAGACCCTCTCTTAAATGCAAAAGAGGCAGCAACTTTTTCTTTCTTGCTCATGCACACCTGCATTGTTTTTTTTCAACTGATAACTTCCGATCAACACATACAAGTAAGTGGACATAACTAAGTGGGGCTGTAATGATTTACACTGTATCTACTATAGAAATACATTTTAAATTTGAGCTGATGGTAATTTATATAACCCTTGACTGACCGATGTCAGTTTATATCTTGATTTTCATTGGTTGATTAATGTCCCGACTGCATTGTCCCCAAAACTTTCAACAGCTGCACATCTGTGGCTACAGTCAGTATTAATATCTAAATATGTATGCATTTAACAGAATCATCTATCATTGGCCTGCTACCGTCTGTCTCATGTCACTTAGCTATGCTCGCTAACAGCTAAAAGCCTATGGGTTGCTTAGCGGAAGAGTATTTTAAGGCTTATTGAACTGTGTTGTTTTAAAACATAGATGAGTTACTGTAATTTCATAATGGTAAAAGAACACTGAACATATGTTTACATGTATTTTAGTTGCAGTGGTACAACAAGGTCAGTTCAGGTTATTTTATTGCTAATTATTTTTGAATTGTTGTGCAGAACTTTTTAACTAAATTTGTCTCTGTAAAATGTTGATAGCCTTTTGTTACTACTATGCTGCTTCATACAAAAGCATTTATTGTCTTATTGCTGGAAGGAATTGAATCAATGTACGGTTATCTGCTGGTTTGGGTGTTGCGGTTTGCTTATCAGAAATAAACACCTGTTGTGGGAGTAAGGCGAGGGTAGTACACACCTTTTTATACCTTTTGTGTATTGTTAAACTCAGCCTTTCTTCTGACCATGTAGCAGATTATATATTTCACTATCTCTCTCACTTTTTGAAGGATTGATTGTATGTCTGTAGTTCAACTTTTTTTCTGCTGATGCTGTAGAGGGTGAGTCACATGCGCACACATTTGAATGCCTCCCCTGCTCAATGGAGCAATCATTGTGTCAGTTTTACTATCGGCAGGCAATGTGATTTCAGGCGCACACACACACACGTTCTGTTTGTGAGGGCCTTTTGTTGACTACATGTCCTAAACTAAACTATAACAGTAGCCATCATGTCCTCAATTTGGAGGATGTGCCCTCTTTGACCAGTCCTTTTGAGGACATTTATTATCTTTTTATAGAAGTGTAAGATCTCTCTTGTACTCTCACACCCTGTAGAGTCACAACAGGAGGAGAGGATGTATTGATCTGGTGTGTACTGCTGCAGGGTCAGCATGTGCGCAGTCAGTATTGGACAGGAGATGCCCGGTGACATTCAGCTAAGGTCAACGTAGCATCGAAATATAATCCATCCATCTGAACAAAATGCACTCATCAACTGGCAAACACAGAAGTGAGGAGTTAGCTGGTCTGCATGTTCCCTCTGTCCCTCACACATACATTTTTCTACATTGGCAGCATTTGATATTAAGACTATAATAAACTGTGGTGTTAATCACCAAGACAATGCATAATTGTCAGAACAACTTGTAATAAATTATAGATACTGTAGAAGAGGTTACTCTACCAGCAATTGTTAGTATTGTAAATTCATAGAGGTGTAGCTACATTGGAGCATCACTCAATTATGTAACACCTGCACATTTTGTTAAATTAATAATCCAGCTGTAGATGAGTCTGACACTGTTTATTTAAAAAAAAAAAAAGTGTTTTTAAAATAAATTTATTTTCCTGTCCAGCCAGAGGACCAATGTATGGCACCCATTTGTTAGCTCTACAAGTATGTGGAAAGACTGATCACACTTGAAGTGCAACACGTGTGGGAGCTGCATTGCACTGTGGTCTCTAGTCGCTGTTGGTAGTGTAGAAAATGACTATCTGCAATGATTCTGAGGGATTGTCCATGAGACCTGACATTTCCTGTTGATGGCTGAAATTGTTCCTGATGTCAAACAATTTTTTTCACTATAAAATGTATTTTATGCATACAGCATTTGCATGTACTTTAAAAAGAGTACATGTATGTATTGGAAAGAGAGGGATAGTCTGGTGGTTGAGAAAGTGTGGGAAGAGACACTCAGAGAGGCTTATTTACCAGCTTACACTCTTTCTTTTTTGTGTGTGTAATATTACGTTTAAGAAATGAATCACGTACTTTCAAAATTTAAAGAAACAGCACAGAGAACGACCAAAAAGAAACATGACAATCCGCAGTAATACAAATTACATGACAAGCGTGCTACAAAATAGACGTGTCACTTTGTTAGAATTGTCTTAAATACAGCGGCAGTCTATTCGGATGGACATATCTGAACAAAGAGTCCATATGATGTTGTATGCAGATAATTAGCGTATCATGTGATGTTAGTAACGTGTATATATCACACTGAAGCGCATCAATGCATAATGCACACACACAAACAAAGAGAATATTGACACATGCTCCATGTCCAGAAATGAACTTCCTTTTCAGACCCACACATGGACACACACACACACACACACACACACACGCATCATGTGGAACAGTTCACAGTATTTCCTGTGTTTTACAGAGCAGCTCATCACTGGTTGCTATCCGCAGCCTTTATATAATGGCCTGAGCTGTTTATATCTGGAGACCAAACAATGGACCCAGATTGTTTGCCTGATTTTTTTATTTTTTTTTTCTAATCTCTGCTCATCAGCTGACTGGATGACCAAGATTATAATAGCTTGAGTTTTCATTCACTTCACTGTGTTTTTCCCTTGTCACACCAAATATACGACAATCCAATGTGCTGGTTATTGAAGGCTCACATTTCTTTTAGCTCTTCTGTTATGACCTCTGTGAACTTACATTTCTTCAGGAACCAGTTCGGGTTTATACTTATGTTCGACATCGTAGTACCTGGATTATGGACACATACAGGACACTTTGCGTGCATGTAATGTATGTCCTTATGCAGACTACTGTACTTGGCATGCTTTGTTGTTCTGGCTGATTATCCTCTCTGATTTGTCTAAAAACACACACTACAGTCAGGCCAACAGCTTTTTATAAATTAGTTTATCTTCCAATGTCAAATTTCTTCCACATACTCCATTTTAAAGGAATTAGAATCATTTCGTGGGACACATTTAAAAGTTCATCTAGTTCGATTTTGTGTTTAATGATTTGGCTTAACAGTATGCAAAACTATTTTGCTGAAGAGTTTATTACTGCAACATACAAGTCAGTCTCAGTCCTCCCCTGTCCTGGTTTATGTTTAGTCACACTTATACAGCTTCAGATCTTCTGTGATCTCACCTACACAAAAGGGTTCATTGTGGTGAAAAATTGCCCCCCTTTCAAACTGTACTCTCACATTTAGTTTAAATGCAATTCACAGTAGTTTTATGCTTCATGGAACCTGGATGTTTTCATGAAAACTTTTCCTACAACACATAATATTGTGAGAAATATTACAGGCTTTTTAAAGGCTTATCACATATAACATCAGGAAACGTTGCAGTCCGTCATGTGTAGTGGTAAATACACCAGCATATTTAGACTAGGAAAGCCCTAAGAGAACAGACTTCCTCGTGTTCATTATGCAAATCATTTTCAGTTGGTTTGGTACCCTGGAGCTGGACCATAGGCTGTCGAAATTACAAGATAAACCTATGATAACTGACAGTTTATGTAAACGAAGACTACCTGATCAAACGCCCCAATGTTGGCATTGTGACAGATGTCAATCATAGAAGCAGAGAGAATTAGAAAGCCCCTCATTACTTAGAGTTGACCCAAAGCCGTAACACAGCACAAGAGGATATTAGGCATTACAGAAGGCCTTGGTTGGCTTTTAAGTCACTTTAAGAGGTTTAGAACCAATCAGCTTATTTTCAGTATGGTTTCCACCTCGATGAAGATGGAGGGGCTGCAGAGATGACTGCTTTCTCCTGGAGTACAGTTACAGGCAACACAATTGGGCCCCTAACATTTGCACTTCGCACATTGAGTAGCTGTTTTTGTTGTGTGAAACATATTGCAATATCCCAATTTTTTTTTTTTGTTCATATAGGCCATTAGGCTGCACAAATAATGTGGAGTTCCACAATTACTTTGACTTGATTCAGTGTAATTTTGAGGCTTTGCTTTTCTCCCATTTTTTTCAAGCACACAGCAAGTATTTGTTCTATACCACAGGCCCGAGTCCTGATGAACTACAGTGACACCATTTTGCACCAAAAGACGTTGATAACCATGAAAAGGTTGGAACTTGTGTTGTGTGGTCAGCTGGGTATGGGACGTTGTCCGTTGACGTTCCTAGTGACCTCTCTGCCATATCAACTGACATACTCACACTCACTTACACCCGCAGCATGAGTCTTGTGCTGCCCAGACATGCGAGTGTCCCATATAGCTTCAGCTGATTGACAGAAAACTGATCAAACTTCCCCCCCCCCAGGAGCCTCTAGTGTCAATTGTTGTGAATGAACTTGCTTCATCCTGCCTCTCTCTCTCTATTCCTTTGTTTCTCTGTATTACTTAAATACGGTCAATTGTGTAAATCTGCTTATTTGTAGTTATATAAAAAAAATATCTATCTCTTTGCCCACACTTTTGATCAGTTCCTCATCTTGTTAGTTTAGAATTGCAGTTTTGACATTGTCCAATACTAACTCTTAGTCCAGAATCAGTGAAAATCATTCTTATGCATATACCGTACTTTATGTATGTATGTCAAATCCATATACATTTTATTTATTTACTTTTACTTTATTTAAACTATAGTTTTTGTAACAAGTGCTGGAACTTTTCAGCAGAAGACATTTATTTGTTATATAATTATGTAGTCAATAAAAGGTCAAAAAGATCAAGTTACATGCTTACACATGCTAATAGAGTTTGACAATAGTCAACAAAACCAGACACGCACTGTCAGCATTCAGTGCATCGAAAGTACAATAGTACAATAATGAATAATGTACAATAATGAAATAATCCTGATTGTAAAGCTCCTTTTGAGTCACTTCCTGATCACTGCAAACAGTGTGCATGTGTGTGAGAGGTGGACCCTGTGTGTGTGTGTGTGTGTGTGTGGTTCTGTTGATCAGGCAGAGGTGCGGCCAGTCATTCCTTATCAGAGGAAGTAAAGCCGCCCTTATCACACATGACTGGGCTGCCCTCACTGGCCCTTTTATCTGTCACACATGAGCTGGATTCCAGACTTTATAACCAGCCTGCTTTCCAGCCCCCTTTACTGTTTTACTTCAATATTGTTACACACAGACCACATCAGGTATTTGCAGGTGTCACCAAGTAACACACTCTTAACATTATATGTATATGAAAAATGTATTAATTCCAGTAATTTTGTTGTGTTTTGATAGTAAAGATGGACAGAAACTGGCTGCTAACATGGCTTACAGGCAAACAAATTTAACAAATGGAACTTAATTGCAGTTAATTTGACGTTGCACTATTGTGGCTTGGCAAGGACTCTACAGGTCTGTACTCCACCCACAGCTTATTTTCTCATTATGAGACAGACTTGTTTGCAAGGTGTGGACCAGGCATAGAAATAAAAAGCATAGAACATAGCAGTGCAGCAATAACTATATGAAATGCAGAAACCAAGGAGACCGCAGTTACGAGTTTGCGTGACATAGGATTGTTTGAACCTCATTGACAGAGCACAGGGAGACACCCAATTGGCTAATATTGTGGCAGATGAAAGTTTAATTTCACTGTACTTAGCTGTTTGCTTATATTGTTTTTACATTAGAGCCAAGATAAAGAAGTGCCACTGAAGAATACTTCCCTCTCATACATTATGGCTGGCGTTTGTTAAAAGCAGCTATAATCAAAAAGTTTTATTCACCATGGATCACATGACTACATGTTTGTGAAACACGTCTGTTCATAATGATGAACCCACAGTGAATTATCACCTGACTTGCCCTCGGCTCTACAGAGCTTTATAATGCTTTTCAGCTCATTGTTTTGGTTATCCAGTCTCGCTTTTATCAACATTGTTTTCAGCCGCAGACGACAAACATTCTGAAATCCTACTGTACACTATCTTCCTCCAAAGCACCAAAGAACAGATTTAGCAACTAGCTGGTAAACATAGTAGTGAGATGTTTCCCTCACGAGTTGATAGAGACCAAAACAGAGCTAAAAGGAGGGTGAATATGGGGATTGCATTCACTAAGTGGCCTTAGACACCCAATTCCCAAGACAGTGTGGAAAGACAGTGCCCACATGAATGCTAATGTTTCTCTATGTCTGCTGAATGTCTTTCAACAGTTTGCTAAAACATTAGCCATATCAACTTTAAAAGATTGTAATATATCAGTGTTCTGATAACCGCTTGTTTCTGCTGCCCCAAGTAACGAAAACAGTCTATTATTGCAGATTTAACTGGCATGATGCATCAGTAATAGTGCTGGATTGTACCCATAGTAAGAAGCATCATTCATTCCACCAAAAAAGTATTCAAATGCCTGTGAACAAGGAAGTAGGGAACCTACAACCTATTTTACATCTGTGGGCGAGGAGAGGGTAATGGCTGCTGTGTGCTCGAAGAAACTGTTTGTATGTTTGCATAGCAGCCTGTTGAATTTGGTGCAGTGAGTGATTGCCACGATACTCACTGTGCTGTAACTCAAACTTTGTAATTATATTGAATGGCACCTACACTAGCTGGAGGAGCTTGTGAGTCACGGTGGGAGGAAGTCGTCTGGTAGTAAATCAGAAATGTACTCTAAAGACACATTAAAAAAACATTCACAACACATTGCCCACCAACAGGCAACACTAAATTGTGATTTTTTTATTTTACCTTTATTTATTCAGGGAGCTTAACTGAGAGCAACCTCTCATTTGTAGGAAGGCCCTGATCACAGCTGTGGGGATATGGGCCTTGCTCAAGGGCACCTCAGTGGTGGTAAATGAGGGAGGGCAAGCGCTGCTTGGTTTACTTTCCACACCAAGATTTTATCCTGCCGGTCCAAGGAACCGGCGACCTCCCCGGTCACAAGCTCGCTTCTCTAACCTTTGGGCCACCACTGCCAATACATATGTGTAATATGATATAGTGAAAGAAGTTGTGTTAAAAAGTTCAGCTGGTAATGACAGAATAGTAGTGCCTGTCTGAAGAACTAGAGGCAAGACGCACCCTGCACCTTTGACCTGATATTAAAATCAACTTATTAAAGTAGTAGAGGATATGATGCATGCATTGCCTGCGTGTTCCTTATCAGTGAGGTGTTGACTCCCCCCCCCCCAGCTTCCTTCTGAACTGAGTCATCACTGAACTTTACATCCTCATCCCACCTACAAGAGATTACAAAAATTGCTTGCATCCCTAAAACATAACACTGTCTGAGCAAGGGATACTTGTAAATCACCTGGAACACACTTTTTTTTTTTGTTTAAATATTGTGCAACCATAATGTTTCAGGAAAATGTATGTATGAAGTTAAAGATTGTGCAAATGGGAATTCTGCAGAAATAGGTGATTATAAATAGTGTATCAACTACCTTTTCTTAAAGTGGGTGTCACCTTTTTCAGCAGCGGCACCTCGTGCCACATTTGTGTGGACAGAATTAGATTCAAAGCTCCCGTGTGTGTGTGCGCGCGCGCGCGCCAAAATGTGTGGTCACTCCCAAGTGTATTAAAGTAGCACATTGCTGCTGGTTGTGGCTGTCTGTGTGTTCCAACCACAGATTACAGGGCCTGTCGGCAGACGGGGCTCTAAACATGGGTCACAAGACAGCCCAAAATGTGACAAGTTCATCTCAGAGAGCTGATAGCCGGTATCGTGTATCTTAATGCACATGGGCTTATATAGCGCAGAATTCAGTGTTATTCCTGTATGTGGCTAGACTGAATGTGCGGTTCCGTATGTGAATGTGTGGTACATGTGTTTGAGTCATGTTGACCATTACACTGTGGTACTTTAATATAAAAGCAGCAGTGTGGATTTTCACACTAAATTTTTTTTTTTTTACTATATATTCAAATTACAAAACCTACATGTATACTGTGACTTCCTACAGGAAATACATCTGTTTAGTGGTCTCTTGTTACAATATTTTGTTGTCAGATAAGGCTAAATATTTAGCAACCCCAACATCATCCAAATACACACACACACACACACGGCCAGCAAGTTAATTTGTGGATGAGGGTAATTTATCTAAATAACTAGCCCCAAATTGTATCATTAGTCAGTTCATAACCTTTGCTAACCTACTCTTTTAATTGCTCTTATTACTTTAGTTGTTTCCATCATGCAAAGGCGTTTGAACCAGTACAAAACAAAAAAAAATGGCGCAAACGCATTGTGATCCAGAAAGGCAGCACTCTGCTACCAGCATATTACCAGCTAGCTATATTATATCAACCACGGTAAATGTGGCTGTCTAATATCTGACAGTAGTCGAGCATAAAGACATAAAATACCATTATTATCATAATAAAAATCCAGTTTCCAGAAACCTAGCTGACCTTTCGTAATCTATATAGCCATTGTAGCCTCTAGCTAGCAACTGTAAGGTAAGCTAGTTTGTTAGCCTGGGCCTGCAAGATGATATAATGGAAATGGGTCATTGACATTTGTAACATTTCTATTTTGAATTCTATTAATTCCTCTGTTGCTATTCAAGATTCCCATGTGGCTAGGTAGAACCTGAATGACTTTGCCTCCGCCTATTGTGGTTTGAAAAGGTATCAAGAATCTCCAGTCTGCCAACAATATTACCCTTGTAAGTTTTGGCTAGTGTTGCTTTAATGTCTTAACACAATACTATAATAACTGAATGGAAAAGTTTAATTTGATGAAGTGGATAGAGTAAGCATTTTTGGGGGGGGGAGGGGCGTGTTTACACAAAAGCACAAACCCTGTGACCTTGTATTTGCTTATCTGTTTGTCTGCTGTCATCCAGTCAGTCTGTCTGTCATTCAGTCAGTTTTATGAATGCGTGTGGGAGGGAGCTGGTGAACCAGTTTTGCCACGTGTGTGTACATCAAATCCCCAGGACTGTCTGTACGCTAATTATATAACAACACCTCTCTCATTCACTGCCACCCTGCCTCTCTTTCACCCTCCCTCCCTTTCTGTCTTTCTGTTTCTCTTTCTCACTTCACCCTTCTCCTGCCCACACACACACACACATTGTGCAACATCGATGGAAAACACAGAGGTACATCCTGTTATTGTCAGATCATTCATGTGGATTGTGAGCGTGTTCATTGTGTCCCTGTGAGGGTGGTGGCTGTCATGCTAATGCTTGAGAATGTCTTGTGTTTTACCATTCAACCTCCATCGCATTGTCTCATGTTATAAGCACTGAAGACTCTATTGGCTGCAGAGGGAGTTTTTGTCATGTATTGTTTTGTACTGCTATGTAGACTAAACTGCAGCTGTATTATCTGTCAGTTTGTGTGATTTGCATCTGATCACTCCACTGTTCACTAACCAGGGCAGCACAATATGGTAAAAGAACAGATATAGATATGACAATTATTTGATTATGATTATTGAAGTGGACAAATCTTCACATTTCTCCTCGATAAGGGACTGTTTTTAAGTTAATTTCAAACAGACCGTACCGATACAGACAGGAAATGCATGGAGAGAGAGAATGGGGTGTGACATTCAACAAATGTCCCTGGCAGGAAGTGAACCAGGGACACTGCCATTACTGTATATACAACCAATTGGCCACCAGACATTTCTACAAATAATTACAGGGTTACCCCAGGAAAATGTTTAGCCGAAGTGGTAAGCCATGCAGATTGTGACTCATCTTGTCTCATGATTTAGTAAGTAGATCAGAATCAGCTTTATTTGCCACATACACATACGAAGAATTTGACTCAGGATTGTACATTGCTCACGACGTGTTTACTCATACAATAATGCAATTATAAAATAAGATAAAATAAAATCAGACACAGGCTACAGTACAGAGAACACAACGTATACACACTATAAACAGAAACAAACAATATAGACAGATTGAGACAATAGTGCAAAGAAGCAGAGTGCAAAGGATGCAGGAGTAAATTATCATAATATATGCATACATGTACATAGTGCGATTAAGCATAGTGCAAAACCTGCTGGAATAAATAAGTATTATGTACAGGTGTTGTGTACTTGAGGTAGGTGGATTTGGTATACAGTATATACAATATGACAATATGAACAGTATGGCTGATTAGAGACAGAGTTACTGGGTTATTGCACAGGAATTGCTCCTGATACTGTGATAGTGGCCTAAACAACAGCCACATTAAGAAGATAAGTAAGCATTTGCTGTGTGAAATGTAATCTGATCGTAAATGTTTTATTGTACAAAATTGTACATTCATGTCATGTTGGCAAGGTGGCCCCCTTCCGCTATAAAACACTGTGAGGAATCAGTTATCGGAATTGTCACTGATTCATTTTCTGGTGATCAAGTATTAACTGAATGATCATCTCTTGTTGTCGAGGATGTTCGAGTAAATACCACCAAAGAAAATACATCACCAAACTACATTTACATTAAAGAGTGTGTTGTGTCTGTTTTCGTGTTGACTTGTACAACACCACCTCCCACCTCATCACAGCGAGGACCAGGCAGAGTCGTGACTTGAGACGCCCTCAAACATTCTGCCACCGTGTGAATCCAGCTCTATAATAAACTGCTGTGGCATTAACGCAACTCTTAGACTCTTGCCAGAAAAATTGAGACAAGTTTGAGTTTCCAGGATTGTTGAATTTTTGAGTTTTTAAGTTAAGGCCAGGATGAAACAGTAACTGCTGAGGAAGAATTTCTGTTTCCTTAAGGCCTTATATACAATTTTTTTTTACTTTCCTACTTCATAGCTTCTGAGGTGCTGATTTTGAGATAAAAGCACTAGCCTTTCTTTGTTTTTTGTTTGTTCCCATGGATTAGATACACCTATCATTCGTGTAGTTGCGTTTTCTTTTTTTTGTATTGGTACAGAGAACACCACATATTGATATTATCTCGTAGATATTAATTTCTGTATGTTTTCTGTGGTTTCACTATGGAAGGAAGTAGTGGCTTCTCTGCGACTGATGTCTTGCCTGATACAAGTCAAACTGGATACCATACTGTAACAAAATAATAATCTCATGATGCCTTTGACATACAGTCAGTAGGTGGTTTGTCGTGCACATTTTCTGCAACCAAACATGTTTTTCTGAGCTTGCTATGCTCCCTAATGTTGATTCAAACATCCTGTGCTTTTTTTGTTAATGCTTTCATTATTAGCTGACATATTTACTAGCATAACTCACAATTCTCTTGAAGTTAAGTTTGTAGGTGATGCTAAGTATTTTGAAGAAGAGTTGCAAGAAATTTTTATATGGTAAAGCCTTAAAAGATTTCATCGTACATACTTACAAACAAAAGTGATTTTGACTAATAGGGGCAGTCATTTAGCTGGTTTCACCAATTTAAAGCTTGTAGGAAAACCCCATTACTGTTCATGTGAGTCGGTGCTCTCATACCTGGTGGTTTGTTATCCAAAATTCAAATAATTTACTTAATGGAGACGGAGCATTGCCCTAAAGATGTTCTCTATCCCAAAAACTGGTTTCATCTCCATATAATGAGCAGATGAAAAGTTGAAATGAAAGTGTTTTGAGTTTGATTGACCTCCTGCAATATCTTTACACACATCCTTGGTAGTATTTTGTCACAAAAGTGTTAAATCTTTAGGTTTATCAGCTAGTGGAACCTTTGAATTACGGTATACTCTAATGTAAAAACAATCACTTATAAGAATAATTCGTAATAAAAATAATTTTTTCTCTCTCTCTATTCAGTGACAGCTACATCGTGCGTGTGAAAGCGGTGGTGATGACTCGGGACGACTCGAGCGGCGGCTGGCTGGCCCAAGACGGGGGAGCTCTGAGTAGGGTTGGGGTGTGCCGCCTCCTGCCACCGGAGCTGGCGCCCATGCCGGCCTCCAGCTTTTCCCAGTTCCTCATCCGTGGTGAGCGGCTGCGGGATAAACAGGTAAAACACGCACACATATGCATCAACAAAAGTCATTCAAAGTTAATTTAAGGATAAGATATGGATAAGGAATTCTCCCTGTTGTGATTGGCTGATATATGTCTGATTAACAGGTGATCCTGGACTGTCCGCTGAGGAAGGACCTTGTGTACACCATAGCAACGCCCACATTTCACCATTGGAAGGTGGAGGACAGGAAGTGTGGCCTGTCCTTCCAGAGTCCAGCTGACGCCAGAGCATTTGACAGAGGGGTACGGAAAGCCATCGAGGACCTAGCAGAAGGTAAGACAATCTCAAAGATGATGAAATCTTAGTTATGACTAAAACATTGTTCATGTCTTTTTAAATGTAAAATTAATGTTGAACGAGTTTAATATGAAGACAGATGTCGCACATAAAGATGAGAACACTCAACTAATTAATGAATAAGGTGTAATCACTTAGTCCTGGGGAGAACATGAATGAACTTGGACCATGTGAAGAAACTCACATACTACAGCTTTGAAATCTGTTTCCCAAATGTTGGTTTTGAACCAGATAGTACCAGTGAACGGTACGTTCAAATCATGCGACTGTAGGACTAACATTTTTCAAAGGTAGAAAGAGAAGTGAGTGAACTCCTGAATTGGACTAAATTGCTAATTGCTCTAAACTCCACTGGGGTTGATGACTGACAAGACACCCAGATGTTCCCGTATTATTTTAATATCTCCCTGGCTGACAAATGCATCATCTAGTAAAGTGTTGGGCCCTTGAATGAAAGGATATTCCTGTTTTCTTCCCTTTAGGCTCCACAACGTCCTCCACAGCACTCCAGAATGAGGGCGAGCTGGGCGACGACGACGTCTTTACTGTAAGCACCTACATTCATGTAGTATCCATATTGGAGTAATGTCTTATAGAGGTTCATCTGTTTTATTTCAACAACCACTTGCCTGTTGTAACTGCTACAAATCTTCTTATATGCCGCATCAACTGACAAAATAAGGGGCCACAGTACAATAACTATGATGTCTATTTGAAGGCTAATTGATGATTGAGTTGAAGTAGAAAACAACTCTGTGCTTCCGTTTTCCAAGAGAATAAAAATAATGGTTGTCTGCAGGCTGTCGCTCCTGTGCGTCAGAAGACATTTGCATAAAGTTGAACTCTTCTCAGTTCGCCCCATTTTTGAGTCTCGAGTCGCAGTGGGGGCAGCACCGAGATGTTATTCCAAGGTTCAGTTCGCAATGAATGGCATTCTGCTTTGCCTCCATTATTTGTGGTCGTTCAAACTGCAAACAGCCTCTGCTGGTTGGCTGTAATTTCAGTTACAGGTGAGACAATTATAACGATCCAGGAAGGCTGGATTACTGGATCCGTCCATCCAGTATTAATGGTGCTAACTCAATGGGCTTTGGCGAAAAAGTTATGTGATACTGCTTTGGCCAGTCACATACATGCAGGCGCACATTCCTTAAGATTACTTTATAACTTGAACCCTGTATTTCTACTGTTTACCTTGTGATTGTCGGGAAGAAAGATAATATAGTTACCGCCTTGATAACTTTCCAGAGTTGTAAAATCCTGTCTGTGAGGATTATATACTGTTGTGCTGTGTTTTGGGCGTCTGATAGACGTTATCAATCCGGACTTCCTGGATCAGATGTCCACCTGGTACCTTAAGCAACATGCCCCCACCAACACCAACGTTTGTGGTTTCAAATACACCCTTATGTATAGATTCTAGTTATGTTATCTTGACTGTTGCAATACTCTCCTAGTAGTCAGACTGTGGCTCAGTTTCTACTCAGTTTCTTGTTCAACATCTCCTGTCTGCATCTTAACATCCTTAGGATTCCTAATTAAAATAAGAAGTAGTAGTGGCAGGCACTGGGATAAACCATGGCTCCTAAACCCCAGAGGAGTCTTCTGCATCCAAAAAAATCTCAAGACTTGGTTTTGTCCGTGTATCAGAAAGTATATGAACTCAGGACTTCACTCAGGATCCCTTCCCTGTCACTATACCTGACACAGTAGGTGTGTGTGTGTGTGATTTGTGTGTCAGGGCCTCTCTACCTTTAGTTAGCATGAAGGTCCCCGTCCCCCCACTCTGTAATCTGACACCAGGAGCAGCAGGCTGGGTCACAAGGTCACATCCTGTATCCCACCACCTCGATTTCTCCTGGTGAAAACCTCCCCCCGCCCCCACCCTCTGTTGAAAAAGAGAGCCGCCACCAAACTAGCAGCTAGCAGCTGTTTCCCAGCTTAGTGTAGGGCCGCTGATTTACGAGAGGAAGTGCCTCGTGGTTCATCTTTGACTCAAGCTGTCTGTAAGGGCCAAGACTAATAGGTGCTCTGCTGGGAGTGTACAGCCACCACAGAGACGCATACAAACACATGGTGAGGGGTGGAGGGAGGCTACATCGCTGTCAGAGGGTGGAGAAATCCCTGAAATGGAGCATTAGGTTTTCAGGAAAGTAGAAGCTTTCAATGCAACAAATCCAAGACAATCTCTTGGTATTGTTGCTTAAAAAGCTGCTGTATTCACCCGAAATAAGACTCAGCCACTCACATCTATTCAAGTTAAAGCCTCTGTAGAAGCTCATAATAAAGCAATTATGGCCCTGACACACCAAGAACGAGCACCAACAAATGCTTACTGAAGAAATATTTCGCATTGCATTCATCATGTCTGCTTTTAAGACCCGCACATACATTCTCCTCCTGCATGAGAGGAATTACTAGCCTGTAGTCTAGAAAAAACAAATATTAAGAAATGTCTCTCTTTGCCCGTGTCAGTCATCAGCTTCCATAGATACATGTAATGTGTTGCAACAGATTCACCAAGTCCAGTGAGAAGAACAAAAGGGTGTAGACAAACCGTTGCATGTGATCGGTAATTAATTAAATACAGCAACATTGTCGCTTTCAATGTCAGGTCGAGATCAGGTTTGGCAGTACCAGTCGAGTCCCGTTGAGTCTTAAAGGTTCAGTATGTAACTTTTAGTGGCATCTAGTGTTGACGTTGCAACGTGCAATCAACAGCTCATTCACCGCTTACCCCTCCCTTTCCAAGAGCCATAGGAGAAGCTATGGTGATAATACATGTGGTCCAAATTTCACTTCGCTTCTTACTTCTAACAAACCAGACGACGACAACTACTACTACTTCATACATATTCAACATAGTGACAAAGAGCAGCTTGTCCGTTTGGGCTACAATAGAAACATTACAACAAACATACTGCGGTGCAGTATGGTGACTTCCATGTAAGGGCTCATTCTAAGGTAATGAAAACATAACAGTTCATTATGTAAGTCCACTGAAAACATAGTTATGGATATTATGTTGCATTTCTGTCAATAGATCCTCCTAAATATTACACACTGGCACAAAGACATGTGTATGCGTTGTGTCTGTTTTAGGCCTGTACAGAAATCTACTCTTCACCGACTACTTCCATAACTTTAACATGCTAAACCCCCGACTAGCACAAACTGTGCCGGACACACTGGAAAAAGTGTGGGCGATGGTCGGCTTGTTGTGTCACAACCCTACTGGAGTTATGACTGAATATGGGTATGAATAAGTACTGCCTGGATTTGCTTTTGTTGCAGACTATGTCCATTTTATCTGTCTGTATGTCTGTATGCATTTCTGCTTTCCTCTACCTGGTGGTCATAGTCTGTCCTCCACAGAGCATTGAGTTGTTTCACAAAAATGTCTATAGAGCATATGAGGCATCCTATTGAGACCAAACAATGCAATGTAGATACAAAGCTTCTTTATTTCACTCCTTTTCCTAATGGGATTCAGCAAGCCTCCATCATCTTCTCTTGTGGAGAACCATCAGATTGTCAAATTTAACAATGACACTGAAATCACATGTTAATAACTATGGGATACATTGATTTACAGCCTTTGAGGATGGTGGGGCGGCTGCGGAGGGGGATAGCTAGGATGGACATACTTCCCTAAATTATTCTTCGTACGCCAAACCTAAACTTAACCCAACCCTTCCTCTGCACGTCTCCCCTCTCTGTCTCTATTTTGGCTCATTCACAACAGGGGGGAGTAAAAGCTCTTGAAGCAATTCTGGGCTCATCCCAGGAGAACGAGACGGGCCTGTTGAAGGATGAATCCTCCTGAGCTTTGAGTCGGGACATGTTTTGTTTCAGAAAATAACTTGAAATGCCCTCTGTCCAGCCTTGAGCCAGAATATATAGAGTGAGGATGTCCAGATATATAAACTCTCCCCCTCAACTTCCCTCTGTCTCTCTGTCCTATTGTGCAGTTTGAGCTTGCAGCAGAAAGTCTGGTCTGTGTTTTGAATTAGTTGCAGCCGTGGAGGCCAGAATCGGACTGGTTTTAAACCATATCAGCTCCTCCCCTGGTAATGTCTTCTCCGGGGGGGGGCGGGGCCTGGAGCGGAGGCAGCATGTTATGTTATTTTTGGCTGGCTGCTCTGAGGGCTTTGTAAGAAAGCTGGGGGAAATTCTCAGCATGGTGGTATCCATGTGGGGAGCAGGATATAATAGGGATAGCTTCGACCGACAGACAGACAGACAGACAGACAGATCTGGGTCATATAACTCCTGCAAATAATTCACAGCATTGGTTTTCTGCTTGTTGGAGTGCCAGATTTTGACACATGGGGTCAATTTCTAAACATTTGTAAGGATTTCTTGGGGTGATATGCTAACTGACAGTGGCCCATCTTTACCAATGTGTATGAATGGGGTGAATGTGAAATGTAGCTCAATGATCACGCTCATGGTTTTAGATGCATTCAACTCAAGAAAAGGCTCCTTAGACCATGACACAAAGTCGTTAGCTACTGGCCCATGCCCTAGTTCCTCTTTTTCCAGGAGGGTTAGTATAACAGAATCATCAGCAAACTTTATAGTGTGTCTGTTCTGGTATTTACTTTGACAGCTGTTTGTGTAAAGAGTATAAAGCAGTGGAGACAGAAGACATCCTTGATGTGAACCAGTGGATGAGTGAAGCTAGTTTGAAAGGACACCATTAACTCTCACACACTGAGACCGGTCTGTCAAAAAGCCTAGCATCCATCCAATGATATTAATATCAAGATTAAACTTGAAAAGAAGTTTCTCTGCAAGAAAATATGGCTGAAGAGTATTTAAAGCATGTCGCCACACTAGTGTTAGCGTTTAGCTTGAAGCTTAAGTACAGAATCAAGTTAAAGTTAAAATGAATTGGGAACATTTTATATAATGGCTGGATTCAAATGTCTCATCTGTTTTGTGCTTGTCAGGTAGAATTGTTTTTTTTTTGTTTTTTTTTTTTTCATGGAATGAAATCACATCAGCACGGAAAATAGGAAGCACAGAAATCTCATAACTTCTGTGAGATGCTGGCCAAACTTTTCTTTGGCGGACAAGCTTGTTGACCTTTTGATACACGTTTCTGTGGCTCTGTTGAGTTACTCATAGCGAGATTGAACAAATGCAGAGATGATATGATGAGACAGGGGTCCTCACGACCTGCCTATTAGCTGGTACACTGTGACACCCCACAGATGCTGGCCCACAGTGTGCCTGTCTGAAATCTGTCTGTCTGAGCGCTACATGGCTTGTCTAGTGTCTGGCCAAGGTTTGAGTTGGAGTGAAGCCCTGACAGCCTTCAGCGGAAAGGGGACAGGATACTGTTAACACACACACAGAGTGGTGGAAAAGAGAACTAGAAAGGTGAAATGTATTGAAAGTGAGATTGAGGGGGAAAGGACAGGTTGATGAAGAGGAGGGGCCGAGGCCAAAGAAGGTGATACAGTGAAAACTGTGTGTGATAGAACGCTGGCTTTCTAATATCATCATTCTTATCTAAAGCATGAAAAATATTTCTCTAACCTGTCAAAACATATTGCGTTAAAGTGGATTTAACAGCTGCCATTTGAGTCCTGAAACTGTGGAATTAAAGATTAGCCAAAGTTTTGATAATTGATTTCAAGAAACACCAAATATTCTCTTGTTCCAGCCTCTCTAATGTGAGTATTTACTACTTTTTTAGTTTGTAAATTCAGTATTTTTAATTTGAAGATGTCACTTTGATTTATAACAAGTTGAGTTGTCACTGTTTTCGTACATCAGTCCTACCATAAATCCTACCTTCATGAGGAGGTGAGGTGTTGATTAACCTGTATGGTTATATCTGGAGGATGTAGTTGGTGCTGCCATTGACTTCTATTATGATACAGCCTACTGAGGTGTTTCTAATATTTTGTCCACCCCATTTGTTTTAATGGGGATCAACTAAATATTGTTGCTAAATCAGATGATGCCCATCACAGTTCTTACTGCATATTTAAAGCAGCAAACAATAACCGCTGGACTTATTTGACTAACAGACCTCTCTAGCTGCCAAATGCATTGGCGTCATCACGTCGCCACGATAAAGGGATGGGATCCCCGTAGGCCACATATTGAATTTTAAACCAAAGTTTGATTACTATAATGTTTTTCTTAGTGACTGTTTTATGTTTTCTTGTTCAGATGTTAATAAAAGTTTCACTCGCACACAGAGATCCAAATGTGCATCAAGTGGCTCGAAAAACAGAGCTCGCACTTCCTGTTTTCCCAATCAGAGCTGCGCCGAGGCTTCCTGTTTTTGTTTGTCCAATCATTGCATCCTCTCTATTTGTTTTGCGTATCCAATCCAAGTGCAGCGTTAAGCCTGCATCCTGTGTTTGTTTGTCCCCTCAGAACACCACAGACAGCTCATCCAACTCCTCCCAGAAACTGGAGAGCTCTCTGCAGCCGCTCGAGTCCTCGCCCCTTCCGCAGAGACACAAGTGCATGCTGGGACATCGTCACGACCTCCATGACCCCTACCGGCTCTCAGACCACTACTTCTTAGACCAGGTGAGACAAAGAACGTTAGCGATGCCAAGAAAGCAGAGGACCAGGTGCTCTTTCCAAAATGATATTTTCTGATTATAAAAACTGACAAACATTCAGAGCAAACATTGCAGACTATTACGTTTATTGTGAAACATGGTTGTTGTTTAGGTATTTATTAGACTGAAACAGGATTAAGATTAAATTAACCTCATTGTGGTTTACTGCCAACCTGACCAAAATGTGTTAATAACTGCCAGCAGTGTGTAAGTTTAATTCTGTCTTTCTCATTAGCCCTTGTCTCGGATTCCCCGTCACGTCACCTTCCAGGAGGACGAGGAAATCGTCCGTATCAACCCTCGGGACCGCAGCTGGGAACGAACCCCCGAGCGTCACCATGGCCGTCAGTACGATCGCCCGTGGCTCACGGGCTACGAGGACTACCGCCACGCCACAGTGCGTGACAAGTTCATCCAAATGGAAGACTCCTACGTCCATTTTTCCAAGACGGAGGCGCAGAAGCATGACTACACCTATCCGTTGGCACCGGCCCTGTCGCCCTCAGACTCTGACCCGGCCCTCGGACCCTTGGTCAATAAGGGCCACAGCGGCTCGTATCACCAAGGCTTCTCCTCTGTGGTCTCCACCCAGCCCCGTTCCTTCCTTCCGAGCTCCTCTCCGTCAACCAATGGAGGGAAAGGGCGGAAGGAGGACGGGGTGGAGCGCACTCAGTGTGAGCATTGCGGCGAGGCCTTTTACACATCCGACAACCGGAGAGGGCGGTGCCAGGATGCCCCAGACCCTGTGCGGGCGTGTATCCGGCGGGTCAGCTGCATGTGGCTGGCAGACACCATGCTCTACCACTGCATGTCCGACCCAGAAGGGGACTACTCAGACCCCTGCTCCTGTGACGGGGCGGAGGGCAGCGGGGGAGGCCGACTCGGCTCACGCTGGTTAGCTCTGCTTGGTCTGTCTCTGGTGGCGCCCTGCCTCTGCCTCTACCCGCCTCTCCACGCTTGCCATCGGGCGGGGCTCAGGTGTGGCTGCTGCGGAGGCCGACACAAAGCCCTGAGCTGAGCAGCCGCGCTTGGAAACCTCTCGGAGGAAACAACAAAAAACCTAAACCCAACACAAGCACAGGGAAAGGGAAGGATGGGGAAATACAGAGGGGACAAGTGGTCATGGCTGCTCGCTCTCTTGCCTTGGTTTCTCTGGGTTTCTCTACAAATTCCAGACACTGAAATAAGCCAAAAAAAAAAAAAAACAGTTGGTGCATTTTCTGAACGGCCTGGGAAGATAAGCTCCCCCTTACGGCAGACAGTTCTCTCAGCTCTCCACGTGGCCATTTAATGCTCTGTTTCTAGTGAGAGAGTACTCTTTTTCAGGGGGCCTTTTTTTTATAGCTGACCTATACGTCATGTATCACATATGCAGGTACTTTATACTTTGTACACTGACTTTGCGTCAAAGAACTTGAATTGTTTCTTTGTTGTATTTTTTTTTTTCTCTCCTTTCGATGTATGCGTGGCCATTTTGTTTATATTCCAATATCAGGCCCGCTCAGCTCAACTCCAGCTACAAGAGAAATCAGACACTACACCTCTTTGCGTGCGTGCGTGCGCGCGCGCGTGTGTGTGAGTGTGCGCGCGTGTGTGAGAGAATGGTATATGTGCATGCTTAAAACATGCGTGTCTCCTTTAGTTGTCTGTACTGCAGCTTAGAGTAAAGCTCATGTATATAGTCTACACAGCTCTCCACCATCGACATCTTCTTTGTTCACTGAAACAAACGTGGTACTCATCTTAATCTTCTAATATCCCAAAGATTCGTGTTTTTATCCTATTTATTTTCTCTCTGAATTGGTCTACCAGCGAAAGGGTGCTGGGCTGTGATTTACTCACTGAATGAGTGCTTATGATACTCTCGCATACGTCTCCCTGCTCCTTTCACGTTATTTCAAACAGTGCCTAAAGTATCACCCAAACCAGGAAACCATCCAGTCTTAGAAGTCCAGTCAGTTTTTTGGCTTATTTTACCTAACATGCACTCAGTTTGCGATTTTAAGGCTCAGAGTTCCTCATTCTCTGCAGAACCGCAGTCAGCTGTCTTTGTCCCATCAAGGACTGACAAATCAATCGGAGATACCGTTAAAGTTGGTGCCCGTTATGCCTTAAAATGTGGAGTCTTGCTCCAAACTTCACCCCTGTCCCAGCAATCAGCCTCACCACATACTCTTTTAAACTTGGTTTAAACTATTTTTGTAATGAAAAGTAACTCTTTTAAAAAGATCTCATGAAGTTTATAAACTAGGGACTCTGCTTGCGATGTACAATCAGCTTCCCTCTTTAAGCCCCACCCTCCAGTTGAGCCTACCAGTCACACCTGTGGAACAGCAAAGTCATAACTGATGGTTATTTGAAGGGTCTAATGAATGCAATTCATTAAGATCTGTGTTCAAAATTATTTAAAACATCCAATCACCCCACAAAAACATACCATATAAAAACAAATATAGGTATTAAAACCTCCTTACAAGTGAAAATACAAAAATATAAAATACAAGAACATAGTTAGGAATGACCTTTTGACATGTGCAGTGTCACTAGAGCAATGTGGTGAGTCTTATTTCACACTTTATCAGAAATAAGCCTACATGTCATTATTGAGTTGTAAAAGGAATAATCTGACATTTTGGGAAATACTTGTCTTCGTTTTCTTGCCAAGATTTAGATGAGAAGATCGAAAGCATTGTCCTGTATGTGCGTTAAATATGAAGCTAAGCTAACCTTCGGACAGAGCCAGGGAAGCTCCAGCAAAAAAGCAGAGTATTTCCCAGAAATGTCAAATCATTCCATTAAGGCCAAGGTATTCTTTTTTAAAATGGGAGATTAGTAACTTGCTGAAACAGTCACGTGTGACTGGCGTGCACTATTCCTACAGCATTTTTCCCCTTCCATGCCAGATTTGGTTCGTCATTGTGCACACAAAGAGTAACGCCAGATGTTCGACAACAACTCGACTGAATTAGGAAAGAAACCGTCAAAGTTGTTTTGTTTTGGGGTCATAGAGGGTGTGTCGAAGTACAAACTCATGCATTGGAGGAAAGTAAAAACTCTGCCTGTGTCACCTGCTGTTTGAGGAACACCTCAGTCAGCCAGTCACGCCTTTCACACTGACAGCACAACGCTGAATTGCTGACAACTGCTCGGGTGCTTTATGCATCTTTGAGGGCAGCGCTGGGGATGTGACCAGGAAGGAACACAATAAGCTTTTAAAAAAGACAAAGAAATATCTGTAGGGTCCCTTTGGAAAAGAACATCCTGTCCTGTGTGCCTGTATGTACGTCCTTGGTGTGTTTACGTGTGTGTTTATCCCACATCCCTTTCCCCTCTCCTGCTCCTTGATCCAAAGCAACTGGGATCAGCTGAGTATGCTATCACATACTAACACCTATCCAGTTTAATCAGATCCTTCTATGATGTGATGAATCAGGAACGGGGCCAATCAGATTGGAAAGAGAGAGTGTGTGTGTGTGTGTGTGTCAGCGTTTAATCTTTTTTTCTCTGTCTCCTCTGGTGTTTGAGCATGTTCTCACATGTCAGCCATTTACAAGTGCCTGAACGCATCCTCTTTATCTACTTGTGTATTTAAATTGAAAAAAATGAAAGAAATGACTCCCTGTAATGAATTAGACCCAATTTTTTTACGCTTAGTATTTTTACCTCTGTAAAAAAAAAAAAAAAAAAGAGCGAAAATTATATTATATATATATAAATATATATATATATCAAGTGTATGTTGTACATTTTTTATTTCTTTTTTTTTTTTTTTTTTTAAATAACTGTTTTTAACACGTACGATGGTTGTAGCTCTTGCTTTTGAGAAGGAACAGGAAGTACTTTGTGTAGATACTGAAGGGTGGCCAGGTCTGTGAGAAAACTAAAGTGAAATGTGTGTCTTACCTTCCACCTCCAATAAAATGACAATAAAACAGTGAATCCATACGCGAGTCTGCTGCTTCAGTTTTACTCTCGGATTAAAGGTACTTCAACACAAATATCTGCTATTAAACAAAAAAGGCACATGCATTTTTTTCAGCTTTTCTGCTGCATCCATTATCATTTACCTCCATGTTCTTCCCATTTTAGTAATGTATTCTGTCTGTGCATTAAATCTCAGCTAATTAATGGAACAGAATTTGTCTAAAGAAATACCAGGAATAGACACAAACAATAAAAACATTAAAGTAAATCATAAAAGGAATTTACAGGATAAAACTAGACATGCTAGCCGGTGCTTTGAGCTAACTGCTACTGTCAGCATGCTAACGATGACAATGCTAACATGCTGATGTATAACATCTTAGTTTAGTGCGTAAGCTAATTAGCACTAACAAAATAGAGTTCATGGGAATGGCATTAGTTTTCCACGTATTTGGTCATAAACCTCGGGGGAACATGTTTAAAATGAATGGCTAAAACTAAATATCCATTTCTGTGGCAAAGCAAATCTAAGAAGATCGTTGTTAGTATCATGATTGCTTTATTGGGGGACACTTATTCAGTATCATAGTTTGTTGAAAATATATTTTGAACAATGACAGACTCCTCAACATTCAACAAGCTGTTTGACGCCACATATAAAGTCCCTAAACAGGTTTTGTTAAACAAATAAAGCATGATCACAGAGTAATAAAATTCTAGAGAGAAACGATGTCACCATGACCTCATATGGAGAGCTGCAGGATAAAAAAAAAAAAATTGTCTGATGTTTCTTATTATGTTTTAAAATCTTTAAAGAAGGAATGCACATTGAAAATAACCTCAGCATTTATATTCTCCTCAAGATGTCTTTCCCCTGCTGCCTCCCTCCTCAGCAGGAACATGTGATAGCCATCGAGGACGTCGAGCTGTTTCACTCAGGATGTCTCTGGAAAAGCATGTGGGCGATAATGATGGAGCGCGAGAGAGGGAAGGAGGAGGGAGAGAAGAGAAGAAAAAGAAGGTCCCTGAGGGCTTTTGGGGGCCTGCTAAGCAGCTCAGCGGCTGCAAACAGCATCATAGTCCACATGTGCAAACATTTAAGATATCTGCTCGTGTAATGGGGTCAGCGTGGCCCCTCTCTGGGTGCACAGAGCACTGGTGCTCACTTCCCAGTGAAGTTTACAGGAATGGGTGGCTTGTCCCACACCAGTGCTGTGGTCTCATGTCCAAAGATAGGCCATATTTTGATGTTTTCCTCCCAGTGTCTGAAATGTTGCGAAAGCATTGCTCAATGGGTGCAAATGTAGAGCAAAATATCAGCCTATTGTGTTTCTCTGTCGGGTCTAAATTGCCTGATAAACCCACACTGAGTAGATATGTAGCAGAAGATTACAAGGAGCCAGATAATTGTTTAAGCATTGCCTGGCAGAGTTATACCCTGCACCTGAGATAAACCCTGTAAGACTGCTGAGAAAAACATCTCTCTACTCCCACCCTGTGGAAAAGGTTTTAGCTGGTAACAGTTGGTGCAAAAGCAAGTTAAAACCCTGTGGTGTTTATCTGGGTGAAACGTGTAGAAAAGTTGAAAGTCCACCAAAAGGTTAATTACAAGTTTATGTTGTAGCAGCAAAATGTACTCAAGCGACAAAAGTAAAAGTATAGATAGGAAGGAATGGTTCTTGTGTCACATTACAGATGTGAAAGTGCTACATGGTAATATATCAGTAATAAAAAAAGTTAGAAACAAAAAAGGGGCCTCTGAATCATTCATTTTAATATCAGTTGAAAGATCCTTTAGGTTAAAACAATTCTCTAAACCTCTTTTAATAATGGAGGAAAGAATCCCAACACAAAGTCCATTTAGTAGTTCTGGAGCTTTTGATCATATCACATGATCAGCAGGAGGAGGTTGCCCAGTTGTCATAGAATTGAAGATGTTTCAATTGCCTGAACTTCAAAAGCTGAAGTTCAATGGTTATTCCTGACTAAAGCGCTCGGTCTAAAATGTCTACAATTCACAGTGCAATCAAGCTGATTCACAAGTTTTGTTTAAGTACATGCACAGTTGACAGTTGGTTTAGATTGTTAAGAAAATGGATCTAACTTATCTGATATTGAATGTACAATCTGAAAGGCAGTAAAAATTTAATATTGAAAGTCTGAAGCAAAGTACTCCGCACCGAAGTACTGTATTTCAGCAAATGTCCTTCGTTACTTCCCGCTTTGGTTGAAACCCGGTAATGTCTTTGTTTGTGCTCTGGTGGGGAGGAAACTTCAAACGGTGCTTCAGAGGTAACAGTTCAGGGTTAAGAGGGAAGTGGTAAGAGTCGAGGGATTAAAATGGAACAAGGCCGGAAGAGTCTGGGTGAGATCTTTATTTCAGGCACGGAAAGAGAGCCTTTTCCTTTGGTGGCGCCAGTCCTCTGCCACTGTTCCATTTCCTCTTCCTCCTCCTGGTCTGTGTGCAGCACTCAGTCACCTTCATACCTCCATCCTCTCTTCTGGTAGAGCAGTATATCAGTCAACCGACCTAATCTCACCTCCAGCTCTCTGCAACAGACTTGAGTTGCAACCATTAAATTTGAGGTTTTCAAATGTGATAATATTCTGTTTTTCCTTGTCTTTAGTAGTTCAGTTTATAGTAAACTTTATATATTTTGGACTGTTGGTCGGACAAAAAAAGACATCTGATGTTTAAGGAAATTGTGATAGGCATTTTTAATGGCTTTCTGATAGTTTGTGGCCCACATGATGGATCAATTCATCAACAAAATAAATAGATAATAATTGTTGGCTGCAGCCCTACAAAAGACGTAAACATTTATCATTTTCAGGAGACATGGATTGATTTTTAAAGTTGCACACATCAACCACATTCTCAAACTTTCTCAGAATCATTATTTTATTCCAAACTTAAATAACAAAGATATTGATTGAAGTATCAGTTGCAGATTTTTGTTTTAGTTTGATATTAAGCTTTCCAAAGTAAACCTGTAATGATATTATTAAAACAGGTAAACAGGCACAACAAAACCAGAGAACAGACATTGTTTTCTCTGCTCATGACAGTAACAAAGTTGTTTCCACGTTGCAGAGCTGTACGGAAATATGCTGCTGCACATGTATTTTAGTTTTATACATACATAATAATATAATATACATTTCAGCCACAATATAAGTTGAAGCTAAATTAAATCACAATTATGTAACTTTGGTAACAGCCACTGTAGCCACAAGTGACAATTAAGGGATAATAGTAAACATTAGCACAGTTAGAGAGTCAGCAACCTACCTCAGTGAGCTCTATCTTAACTTTTCTAACATTAGCTAGCCTTAGTCACCGTATGATGCTCATACCAGACCAAGTAAGGCTCTATCAACAAAATACCTGCAAGGGTGCTTTTTGTTTTTTATTGTTTATGAATCCTATATTTTGTTTGTAAGATGGGGAATGTGTTATTCTGTAAAAACTTAAATAGTCTTAAGAGGAGCAGGAAATATTTGTTTTTCTTCTCCAACATGAAACCAGCACCCCACAACAGATATCAGTTTGTGATTTTTGCTGATGTCTTGTTATGTTTTTAATCAATTTGTTCCTCTCAGCTTGAAGATGACTCATAACTTCAGTTGACTGGCTGCATGTCAACAAGTAGAACATGTCATTACAGGCTGTGGATGATATTTAGTATTTCATAACAATTTCTAATGAACAAAACAAACCCAACCTACCTAGGTCCACTAAAGCTTTTTCTACAGCTTTCAGCTATTTCACATAGTCTTCAGCAGCACCAGATGTTTGCACAGAGATGGATCTGTTGACATGAGTAGGTGTTTCAGTCGGGGTTGTTTTATTAAACTTGACCCTTCCCTTTTAAGTCAAGATGGATAAGAAGTCCTAAAAGGTGCTGTAGGAAACATAAGAGCTACTGAGCACACTCCATCTTCTGATGAAGACCATGTGGTGCAGTTGAAAGGTGAGGTAAAAGCTTGCAGGTGGACTTCTGAGTTGGGTTTGTTTTGTGAAAGTCAAGAAAGACTAACTTTCATGCTTAATGTTTAAACATTGATTGAAGATCTGTGTACTCTGTATAAATGGGAATTATTCTTTAATCCAAATCCAAATTAATAATTGAATAAAGAATAGTGATATGACATGTGCAAAGGATTTTCACAATATTTTTCAAGGCGACTGGAAATGATTGAAATTAAGTTTCTAACTAAAAAAAAAAATAAATATCCCCGCTATTGGCTAAATTAGAGAAATAAAATGATTTGGCCACCATTTTGCCAGTTTTACTAATTCTTTGAGCAAATATTTCATATATTCACCGGCTCCAGTTTCTCAAATGTGAGAAAATGACTGCTTTTCTGCTTTATATCACTGTAAACCAGCCTTTTCTGTCGTGACCCCCTTCGGAAACCAAAGTTCATGGACTAAAATATCTAATTCAGTCAAACCCAGAATGAGTCGTTTGATATCACTCGGTAAGATTTGCATTGGTTTCAGTTTTTACTCGGCCAAAATACAAAAGTGCCAAAATAAAAAACCTGCCACAAACATCCTTATAAATCACTTTTCTTTATTTAAATCAGCGTTAGGCAGTTATGCTATGAACAACACAGGAAAATAAAAAACAAAAACAGTGACAAGAAGAAAAACATGAGAGATCCACATTAACTGCTCTTGGCACTGGATAGACGTTGATGGAAAGAGGAAAGGAAAAAAATAATAATACTCATATTCAAAATAGAAGTGCCTCCAGTAATCATTAAGTTGATTATTTGGGAGTGAAAGACTGGAAAACTTCCGCATTCCAACATCCATAAAATACCGTTTTATTTTGCGGTGCTCTGTGCCCAGATTCAAAAATCGATCTCGTCGTCAGCCTGCGACTGCCTCCATGCTCCGGTGCATCTGAAGGAATATGACAGGTGAGGTGCTGTGGCGTCGTCACAACTGCTCACACCCATTCATTCAGCTTGAGATTTACCCCAAGAGAAGGAGGCAGAGGCGAAGCTGACTAATGACGAACAAATAGTATCACCCCTCCCCTACACACACACACACACACACACACACACACACACACACACACACACACCACTGCTTCATCACCCCACAGTACCGTCACACACTCGATATCAAGCTCAGGGGCTCCTTTAAGTATTTGTCCCTTTATCAATCAACCATCAATTCTTCATAAAAACATGGAGGAACTTCTGTTATCACAATACACTCCATTTACAATGGTAGTAGTGCACAGCAACAAAAAAAAAAAAAAAGTTAATGAAAAAAATAATATTCAAGATATAAATTGAACTCGTACATCAAACAACAAAAGGAAAAGCAGAACAAAAAGTAATCCCTCTCCCAGAAAAGAAAAGTCATGATATCATTTATAAAAACCGACATAAAAATGTGATCAGTTCTCGCTCACCTGGAACAGATGCTGAAAGCGGCCCGTGGCTGTTTGTTGTGGACCCTGATTGTGATATTACAGATGCTTACGAGTTGCTTAGAAACTTTGCATCAATTTATCCCCCTCCGGACGTTCAATAAAGGGAGGGAACCTTTCTCAAAACAACTCACCGTTTCGGTTTACCTGCCAAATTTAACTCATGACTAACCTACTTGCAGGTAAACATGCAGAGTTAACATTTCCCGCCCTGATTTAAACCTTTGCCGCCAGCACTCGGTGACAATCAGACTCTAAAATACGCCAGCGGGGCAACATTAACCCTTCAATTCGTGGTTTAAGTAAAAGGTGGGGTTTCAGTGTAAATCTGCAAAGATGGTTCTTGCAAGGAAAAGTGTGAGCCAATCCCAAACCAGGAGAGGAGAGGCAGAGAGGAGAGAGAGAAAGAGGAGGGGGAGGTGGCGGCTCACTTGCCTCTGATGTTTGAAGAGCATCAAGAGCCGAAAGAGAGAAAGAGGGATAAATAGATATATACTCTGCAATGTGGGCGAGGGGGAAATATGTATATGTCATGTAAGTGTCTGTGTGTGTGTGTGTGTGTGTGTGGTCTGTCCGTCCAGTGCTTTATCTGACGGTGACTCCGAGTTTTTCCAGCACACGCACTCCTTTCTCCTGGTACTCCTCCCGGGTCAGCCAGAAGTTGTCCTTGTCCTTCATGATGTCAGCCAGCACGGCTCCGCCCAGGAACACCATGTGCTTTCGCCTGGGAGGATCCTCAATCCGGATCTTGAATTTCTACAAGACAAGGGGACACACAGACATGTAGGACGGCTCTGCGTTACAAAGAAACATCCTGTAATGGCCGAATGTTTTGTTTTTCTCAACTCAGACGTGATAAATGTTTCTGCAGAGTTCATCAAGTTAAGTTTGACACTTGTTTTAACTCCTGTTTCACAACCATACCGGCCACAATATGGAAGTATAATGAAAAACCAGTGGTTGACAGCATTTACTCAAGTGCTTTTTACATTTATCTGACAGCTTCGCTTACTAAATACTTTACAAAGTAAGATATTTACACACAAAACATGACGAGTTTAAAAATGATGTTTTGCTATAAATTAAACTACACAACAGTCTATACAAGTACAGCTAGTATATTCGTTGATTGACAGAAATGTAATTGGCATCTACTTTGATGATCGTTTAAGTATGTAAAATGTAAAAACATTTCTTGGGTCACAAATGTGAACATTTGACTTTAACATATTTTATCAATCTGAGGTTTTAACTGACAAACCAAGCATTGTGAAGGTGTCACTTTGGTCTCAGGACAGTTTCACATTTCTCACCATTTTCAGAATTATTACAATCGATTAACGGAGAAAATAATCAGTGGATTGATCCATAATAGAAATAATCATTAATTGAACTCTGATACAAAACCGTTTAACCAACTACAAGAGTAAAATCCTGCTTTATATTAATGCCCCAGTATTAACAGTCTAATGATAAGATGTAATAGTATAACACTCACAGGGGACATTTCTTTAACTTTAAGTACTTTTTCCTGATTATACTTACATACCTTAATTAAGTAACATTTTCAAAGCAGTACTTTCACTTGTAACAGAGTATTTTTGCGCTTCGTAAACGTAGTTCATTTAAGTTTTTACTAAAATCAACACTAGCTGCTGCAGCTAGCAGTGAAATTGTTTGCCAGAGGTCTGATGGTGCTGACTGTAAAAGATTAAACAGCCTCCTGCAACACAAACACAGTTGAAACAATCACACTTCGAGTTTATAGAGTATCGCGTCTCCCAACAATCCGATCCAAAAACATCCACAAACTAACATACCTGACTTCAGCAAACAAGAAAAAAATATGTATGACCTTTTTTCTTCTCTTTTTTTTTTTTTTTAAGGAAACTGAATTAAATGCTTTTCCGGACCTGCAGACACCCTGCGAGTGTTTGTACATTCAAATAGAAATGTGTAATTGCTGCCAAGACAAACTTGAAAACAACTGTTACAACTTTGGTGCCAGAGGGAGCTTGGCTCAACCAGCGTGAGCAACAATACACAGCTTTAAAATAAAACAGCTGGCGGGACTACGATTTGGAACAAAACTCAAAACTTGAAAGATGGCATCAAAACTGTAATGTGAAACTGAAAAGCCAATTGAGGAACCAAGTGAACAAAACTAGATGGGTTCTTTTGTAAATGATTTTAACAGTGTCATAAATATTGGATATAGCATCATTTAGTTATAAATATGATTATAAATGATGCTATAGGATAATAAAAGCGTAAGCAGCATTTTAATATTAAAATATTAAGGACGTGCAGTGTGAACATCGCTACCACCTGCATTAATAAACAGCAACTACTGACAAAGTATTATCCCTAAAGTTGATGTAGCGCTCATGTTAGGATTAATATTAGCATGTATTTGTCACGTTTTAGTCACTTGATGAATCTTACAACATTCACTCTCCTTTAGCTCCGTTTTGGTCTGCCCCAACTCCTGAGGGATCTACATGAGAGCGGTGAGAGTGAACTAAAACACTATATGAACTTAAAATGTTGAAACGCTCTGAAAAGAAAGTGGAAGTGTAGAGTCAGGGGATAATTCTCTGGGGGTTAATCACTATGAGCAACACACTTCACATTAAACAGCCATTTGCTAATCTAAAAAGACTGATCACTGCAGCTTTTAAGTGATACTCCACTAAAAATCAGCTTGAAAGGACGGCTTCATGCATGCCAGATACAACATATGACAAATTTGTAAGACAACGGGAGAATCAAAACATCAATACGAACTTCTCAATCCTCTCCTGCCTCTTCCCTTGTCTCTTTCTGATTGCTCAGCATTTTCCAAACACATATTTCACCAAATAGGGCGAAAGACACAGCTTCTGTTTGTTGCTTACAGTGCAACAGCAATGGCTTATAACAATTTTAATGGATGTTTTGACATGTTTTCACCGTGAGACCTTGTCAACAGTGGAATGCATTGTAACCGACAGCCGTCCTTCAAGCAAACACGGGTTAAATATTTGAAAAAAAAAAAAAAAAAAACATTTGGGGATCTCTGTGTAAAGATTGAACACATTTGAAAACATGACAATGTAAATAAAGATAATAAAGATTTCTACTCTAAAATTAGATTAACAGTTTGAAGACAGTTGCGGGCAGAGGAGTAAAGCATGTGACTTCTTGTTTTTATACGTACGAGTCATCTGTAGATCTTTGACAATAGTTTTGTTAAAATCATTGCTTTCTTTAAAATACTTTTGTTGAAATGTAATGTAGTGAGATTTTTCCAAAAGCAAATATTTACCACTGGGAAGTGAACCCCATATATGTTGTTATTAAAATACTGTGTTTAAATTCATTGAATGTCTGTTAACCTCTGACACCACCTGGTGGTGGTCTGCGGACACTGCACCAGTCTGAAACGTCACATACTGATAAACTTTGCTCCTAAACCTGCAAGAGCAAGTGTTCGAGACAGAAACGCTACAAGTCGTCCAACTGCACATGATTCAAGGAGTTTCATTTATTTAACTGATTTCCCAGTGTGTGGGATTTAACCTCATCAGGACAAAGGAGATACTGTCAGGCGTCAGTCACCGTTTACATACTAACATGACTCAAATATGTTCCCTTGGGGTGGTTGTTGTACCTTTACGGCTCTCTAACATTTGGGAAACCCCGCCCAAGCCTACTTAAACAAACCCGGAGCATCAGCTGGAAATACTGATTCACACCCACTGAGAGGCCTGGCACTGTAAAGCCAGACTTTGGCTCATCTGAATGTTTAGGTTACATTGGTCACGGTGCAATTGACACTAATCAAGTTCTAATTTGAGCTCAAATTAACGTCGTGTGACCCGTTTTCACACTCATACTGTAAACCACATCTGAGTCCTTCAATAACGCTCTTCACACCGTCACCAGTGTAATTATAAATGACGCGTTCAGGGTCGATATCTCACCGAAAGCTTGTCCACATCTCCCTTGAGTACACGCTCCAGATACAGCTGCTTGAGTTCCCTCTCCAGCCGAGAAGGTAGGCCCGGGTACATGGTGGATCCTCCTGACAGGACGATGTGTTTGTAGAACTCAGCCCTGATGACGGCAAGACAGAATAAAAATTCAAAAAAAAAAAAAAAGGTGAGAACAGGAAGAGAACCAACCACATGTCAAGTGCACAAATGTTAAAAATCTACATTTAAGACCTTGCAGATTAAAGCCCTTCAGTGACTGTGTGATGAATTCCAATACATAGATAATTTAAATAATGATGTATTGGGTTTCCAAGGGTGTATTTTCTTTGACATTTCCACTCTTACATACCCAAAGATTAATTTTCATACTTTCCATACAGAACTCAGTGGTAGCTCTGGGAGGCCGACACCACCATTTTGCATATATCTGCCTGTGTTAATGTGTGCTAAAGCAGAAACACTCTCAGTAAAGCATATACTGATGCGTCTGCCTTTCTTTATTGACAGTGGAGTGAATCTGTACTCTTTTGTTGGCCTCACCTGGTGTCTATGTCGGCTGCCTGGATGGTGTTGAAGAGGAGCTCGGCCACTCCGACACCCTCCACGTTGATGAGGTGGGGCTGGAACAGAGCCTCCGGGGCCTCAAACCGCTCTCCTCCCACCTTGATCACACGACCATCTGGCAGCTGGAGATGTGTGGGAGGGATGAGATGAAAAGAGAAGGGGAAAAAAGAAAATGTGATGACTTAACGTATGACTCAGTAGAGAGTCATAAATCTTGTAAGAATCAAAAATTATACTTTTCAAAAGGTTGTTGCAATGTATGAAAGTGTGTTTACTGCAGTTTGTTTTGCTACAACACTCTACAAGATAATACTGTACAGCAAGTTAAAGCACAGAGAGTGTAGGCTCCAAACTGAGTAGAGTGAATGTGTGTGCGCGCCTATAAAAAGACTTCATTCAGCCGAGGGCAGTGGGAGGAAGCGGAGCCCAGCCACCGTCGCAAAGTGGCTGCCCAGGAAATGATGTAACGCACAGTTCAGGGCACTTCGGCCACAGTTACATTGCCCTCCTTGTTTCGGCACACTTGTGCGCACAAAATGATACTTACATGTTCACAGTACAGTTAATGACTCCACACACACACACACACACACACACAGTCGCCTACACTAACCCAAACACTCATGGTCAGTGAGCTCTGAGACACAACATGTGCGCGGTAGGGCGTGCAGTAACACAGACTTCAGGACCGGCGTTTAGATTCTGCGGTTCCCTCTGCGGGGAAAAGGGCCCTGGAAAGAAAAGCAAGCCTGGTGGAGGAGCACTGCACCCCCATATGTTTGAGTCCCAGAGAAAACAGTCAGCAGCACTGCCCCGTCCTAAAGCAGCCAACAGAACCAACAACGGGCATGTGGTAGTCTACTTAGCTCAGTGCAGAAACAGATTCAGTTACCACATTAGTTTTGATTACTTCAAAATACTGCCACTTTTGAATAACAAATCCTTAGGGATTTTTTCCACAAAGCTATTTTAAGCAGACATTTGAAACTTGTGTGCATGTGGCTTGCATAAAACTAACTAATTTTAATAACCAAGTAAACAAAACAAAAGCGAGAATTTCCCCGGGGGCTGGAAATGTGTTAATTTTCCGTTAAGATCGCCCACTTAAAAAATAAAATAAAAACTTCTGCTTAATGTGTTAGACAAAATATAGATGAGTAAAGTCAGTATTTCAGCAGTTATTTCACATTTCTGTCCCAAATTCTGTCATCTTTATCCTCATATTGAGTCTCACTGTGTCCTGACAAAGCTCATCTCTCTGATTTAATAGAAAACCTTTTTTAAATGATTGTTTTCTGACATATTTATTACGTAGATGACAGCAGGAAACATAGAGCAGTGAGTGGGATAAGATGGCACGCGTCTAGGAGTGCTGAGCTACCATGATCGTCCAAGGGGAGATATTTCTTTTATGTTGTCCCTTTTCCCCTATTTGATGCCAAATGAAAAGTGCACAAAATGTCCACGTGAGGGCACTACAAACACCATGTTACATAATGATTAGAAGTTGAACAGCTTTCTTAAACAACTCACAAACAAGTACAAATAGCCGCAGTCAAAATGTGCATTATATTAAATCTGCTTGCATGTATAAAGTATATTTATCAGTGTTTTATTATGCTGAAAATTAAAAACACATGAGTATCTACCGTGTATGATTCCACCAGCACTGTGGTCTCCAGCGCCAGCTTCTGCTCCTGCTCGATGTTGTAGCCCACATAGCACAGCTTCTCCTTCATCATGCGCACCGTCTCAAAATCTGCAGAGTGATTGAAGGCGTAGCCCCTCAACAACAGCAGCTGTACCCAGAGATGGACGAAAAGCAGAAATAAGACGAAGAAGGTCAGAAAGCATTTTTCTTTTGAGTTACTTAAAGGGATTCCTTTATATGTTTATTTAAACAAGAACCAATGGTATTTTTTACAAAGAAGATGCCAGTGTCCCCTTCCTAAAGGGCAACCAATTTAAAGAGACTGAACTCCATATTTGTTACACCACAAAAGCATGAAAATATCAATTTTGGAAGTGTTGGTGATGCAGTGAATTATGCTGCAAGTAAGGTTTCATGTAATTCTCAATTAATTGTCAATCATTTTCACGATAAATAACTTGTGGTCCAGAAAATGTCTGAAATTGGAGAAAAATGTCAATTGTTTTTTTCCCCAAAGCCAAAGATGACATCGTCAAATATCCCGTTTTGTCTAAAACCCAAAAATATTCAGTGTACTGTTATTTAGATGTAAAAAAAAACAGAAAATATTTACATACGACTGGAATTTGGACCTTTTCCCCCCCCTTTAAAAAAAAAGGGGATTATCAAAATAGTTGCAGATTAATGTAATAGTTGACAACTAACCGTTGCAGCTTCAGCACCAGCAAGTGTTATTATCTGGAATCTACCATATGAACATGATTTTTAAAATCAATTCAGTTCAGTATTTTCTCCCCTGACAAACTACCTTGTTTGCGCTGCTAGTTTTTGTTCTTTGTTACGCTCTCTCACACACTGAGAGACTGACTGATTACCTTGATGAGGTAGCGGGTGATGTCCCTGCCTGCAATGTCCAGGCGCCTTGTCAAGTGGGGCAGGCTGAAACCCTCATACACTGGACAGATGTGTGTCACACCGTCACCTGAGTCCACCACCACACCGGTCAGAAGGCCTAAAACACACACATTCACTACAGTTAGTAATCTACAATTCTACAATTTTATCCAGTGTGTGCTTTGGGCTACTGATTGTTAGTCTTGTTGGCGTGGGTAAACACACACAACCTGGAAAGAGAATACCTATAATTTAACAATTAACTGCTAATAAATGCTCACTAGTTAGTAATAAACTCAAGAGACAAAATGGCAGATAAGCACACAGACCACATGCATGGCTGTGTGTTCGAAACAGACTGGGTCTAACTGTAGGTGCAAATGGTTTTAGAGGTCATCTGATCCTGCTTGAAGCTCCACACAGGTCGTCCTTAACACATCAGAACACTTCAGATAATGTCAGGATATCGTGTCTTGCAGGAACACTGCAGAGTGATGTTCATGTGTTTGTCTAGACTCCCGGGCACCAAAGGTATCTAAGCAGTCTCATAAAACAAATCTTTGCACAAACTATTTGACAAAGGTGTTGTAGTTAAATAGTGCCACACAAGAATATTTCCGCGATTAAAATGAAATGCCTTCCGTCTCTCAGCTACTGAACTACACATAATTTAATTTATGACACAGATATAATTCTGTATCAGTGTAAATCTCATTTGTGGGTTTGTTGGAATAGAGCACCTGCAAAATCTGTGCAATATTAACATTTTGCTATTGACTTCTACAGTTTCTGTCTTACCTTGGGCATACAGTGTCAGCACAGCTTGAATAGCAATGTACACTCCTGCAAACTGGTAGGTCTCAAACATCACCTGCAGTAGAAGTCAGAAAACGCCAGACCGTTGATAAAAACAAATAAAGTACATCTGGCAACATATCCACATAGGATTATAATACAATACTTTCACAGAAAAGTGGAGTGAAGTGGAAAATTCTGAAATGCCATAAAATAAATTTCCTGTAATGACTGTTGCTGGCTCCAGAAAAAAAAACTAATAAATATATGATTTCTTCTAATTTACATCATGTAGCAGTTTAAGGGATGACAAATCTCTCTGGCCATGACACACAGCCTATTGCTCCACCCACCAAAGACCACCAAGTTATCGACAGAGTCGACCTTTAGTGGCCCATTATAATTATGTTGACAAACCTGACAGGAGCTATGCTAATTTCAATACTTTGAATAACTGGATATAGAGTGAATGAGTACAGTTTAACATCCCTCGGTGATACGGATTAAATAGATCTTCTTACCCACAGTAAGAAATGCATAAAGCCAGTTTCCTCTTTTTCTTCGCCTCACACATCAACAAAAATACATCCAAGCTGCAAATACAAGGAAATAAATGTCAACATACCTCAATGATTTTTTCGCGGTTCTTGGTGGGGTTCATGGGCGGCTCGGTCAGCAGGATCTTGCAGTTGCGCGAGTCGATGTTTAGCTTCTCTGGGCCGAAGGTGTAATCCCACAGGTGCTTCATGTCATCCCAGTTCCTGACGATGCCGTTCTCCATAGGGTAGTTGACCTCCAGCATGGAGCGCAGCTCGCTGGCCTCATCCCCCACCATCAGGTCCTGGCGAGAGAGGTCAAAGGTCAACAAATAAATATTCAGAAGCTGTGCAGCGTAGCCCTTCACTTCTGAAACCCAGTTTGGATCTTTCAGAGTCACTGGGAGCAGGGATAGGCACCAAGTATTGGTTTAGTTAGTTAGTTTAGACAGTAAAATAATCTCAATTTGCCCCAGTGGCCTGCTGGTCTCAAAAATAAAACGGAACATCAAGCAAGTAATGTCCTTAACCTAAGTATTTTTTGTTTTAAAACTCTGTTACCCAGCATGCACAACAAGCCATTATTTTCCATGCACCTACACCTGGAAACACTTCTGCTTCCCTCCAGCTACAGTAAACCGCTTGTTTTAGCACCATTCAACTAGCTGCATGCAAGGCAGCCTGGCAATGTAAACAACTGCTGGGTTAGAGCTCAGTATTAGCCACACAGTCAGGCCTCTCACGTTCCACTTGGAGACATCAAAAGCCCACTGAAGGCAGCCATTTTATGGGTTCATCCTGTATGCTTTGGCATTAACAAAAGTACCAGTCACAGGCATTGCCTCCATGTGGTCTCACGAAAAAAAAACAAAAAAAAAAACATGCATGCTGTAGTTTGGACACTTCCTCTGCACTTGAAAAGGTGAAACATTTACAGATTACTAACGCAAATACTCTAAACGGGACATTCCTTAAATAAAAAGGTAAACGGATCTGTGATATATAGATATACAACAACTGCAGCTGAAGTTCCTGCTGAAGCTGAAAAATGCTGTGATTATTTCAGTCCTTAAATAGCAGCTGGACTGAGGGGTGGGGGGCGTAGCTGTCAGGATGCACCAGCAGATGAGAGACTCTGAAAATGGAATCGGTCCAAAATCTCTTTTAGCACCCCATTGATAACAGCTGGCCTGTGATTCATTACAGCCATTTCTGCAACACTTTCAGCCCGGAGAGAGGAGTGCATTAACGTAAGGGTTGTATATCTAACTGACTCTCTGCCACTCATTTGGCCAACAACACTCAAATTCAACAGCAAAAAATCAGCAAATTAGTCTGGATGTAGAACAATGGAATCAACGTGTGAGTAAAAGAAACCAAATGCAGAAAAAACACTGGACAAAATAACAACACATTTAAAACAAAGAAAGAGAGCTTAATTTTTTTGACACAACTCTCCGGAGCAGGCATGAACCGGAGGCACACACCAACCTGAACTTACCATCTTCTGGGGATTCTACTTCATCGAGGGGGAACAAAACATGGAGGAAGAGGAAGGTACATATAAAAAATAAATAAACAAAATATTTGGAAAGAACAGTAGAAAGATAGATATAGGCTTCATACTCAGATAATGGGGACATTTAGACTTGCTGCTGCAGAATCAACTGATCTATACCCAAATTACAGCATCTGGTCGAATATAATTGAATTGGGCTTACTTACTACAAATTTATAATTTAGATTACAATTAGACAGCTTGTGTCTTTGACATAATGTTTATATTAGAAATTGACTGATCTGTTGTGTGCGATTTCATATCTTGCTTTTTGACTTCATAAAAAATTTTTCTTGTCACAGTTTCGCTCTTGAAATGAAGACTTTCTGGTCAAACGAAAGGACTGTCCAGAAACATCAGGGTGACCAGTTCGTACCTTGATCTCAATGTTTCCGACTTTGGCTGTCGAGCGAATGATGGGCCTCCCAACGAGCGCAGGGAAGATGTGCTCTGGGAAGTTGGAGCCTGCATAGCCGCACTTGACAAACTAAAAGGGAGAGAGACAAGAAAACCAGAGCATAGAGGAAGTTATGAGGAAATACAGTTAAGTACTGATGAGATAACTGCGCAGTACAGCGAGACAACGTTGCTGTCATCCTGCTGATAACAGTGGACTTGATTAGCTTTTAGACCAAGATAAAATGTTACACTTCACTGCCAGGACATTCGTGTGTGTATGTGTGTGTGAGAAGGAGTTATACACATCTGTGGCCAGCATCTGCTTGAGCAACATATTTATTGTTTTTAGAAGTTGATCTACAGCTTTTAACAATAAAAACAATGTAGAAGTTTGGTTTATTTATTTATATACAATCATTAAAATAAAGCTAATGCTTAAAATGTTGAAAATCCCTAATAAGATGATGTCAGTATGATAGAGCCGGACAATACCGACAAAAATCAAACACCACGATGTTTCTTAGCTAATTGACTTCCATGATGTATTTTAATGATGTAACAGTATTTTTAGCAGTAAAATATATAGCCAGAACCACAATTATTAATACTGTGTGAACATAAAGGTCAAGCAGGTTGAGGAACTTACTGTTCACTGCACTCAGCCACAACAGTTACATGAGCTCAGATAATCCTTGAACAGTTAAATCTTGAAAACCAAGAAAAGATTTCATCTAAACTGTATTGTGGTGTCATGATAAATAAAATCCCAGCCAATCCCTAATCTCGAATTAAAATACTGATATCAGGTCAACATTTTGCTCAGCGCTAATTAACACAACAGTCCTTCCTCTGCATTGCTTTAATGTTTAAGCGACTAACCGTTATCAACACATTGTGTAAATATAGAAATATACATACACACACACACAGACACACTGAGTGGTTTAGTGTTCATAGTTGCATGTCAGATTCTTCTGCATTTGTCCTTTTTGTTTCACAACCTCAAGCAATGTAAAAATGAAAGACTTTTTCCAAACTGTCAGTGTCAATGGGTAAATTCAAAAGCCAGTGTTTAACCAAATAAAGTACACTTTTAAAATGTAGTGCAGACATCTCACTATTGCCCTGCCCCCACATAGGAATTAGGTTGCTGTTGCTGCTAGATTAATCATCTTACAGAACCAGTTCACCCTCCATGGTGTCTTTTTCTGGAAGGTTGTGAAATTTACCAGTAAACCAAACAGCTCATAGTTGTCTGTCCACTGTTCATTTTGCAGCTGCATGTGCTTGAAGGAAACTGTCAGATTTTATAGTGAACTATGATATGAAACAACATAAAGCAGGGCTCTAAAAATGTGTTGGTGACATATGTGGCTGTGGTTCAGACTCATCTCACTTCCTCCTGACACTGGGTAATTTTTGTTCTGGCTTCGCACAATGCACTTGAAAAAAATTCACATCTCAAAAAAGGCCTTATTAGTCAGTAACATGCTGAGCCAACATCCTCTTTGACTGCTGACACGTTTGGAAAGGAAGTACCTACACTCTGAAAGAGGCATTGTTAACTGTGTGCAATGAGTAACTCCTAAACATTAAAGTCAAAGTCAACTTTATCACCAATTCTACTATTTACACAGAGGATTGAAATTGTGTTTCTCACATGACCCAAGGTGAAATAAAGTAAAAGCAAATAACAGATATTTAAAAGTCAAAGAGTAATTAACAAATTATTTACAATCAGTGCAACAGTTAACAGTCCAATGTAAATATTTTGTCCACAGTGCAACAGTGCAGAGTTATCATTATTTTAAGTTTCTGCAGTTCTTCGTAGTAAGGTATGTCTGGGTGGTGGGGTTTGCAGTTTAGACGTTACGGGCAGAGGGGAGAGTTTTTCTTAAACATAAACACAGATCAGCAAAGTGCATGTTATATGTAGGATGGGGTAGGAACTGCTCATTGTGTCTACAAACCACAGCAGCTTGAAACTCACCCTAAATTCACCAACCGAAGGAACTATTCAACCAACCAGCTAGCATGTGACAAAGCACCTTCAGCCACAGACTGTATTTGTGATTAAATTTTTTGACCTGTTGTATATAATTGTTATTGTATATTCTACCTAGAATGTTAATTGTATATTGATAGTGTATGTTTATATATATATATATATCTTGGAGTGTTACTGATTATACTTTGATTGTTAAAAGTAGTAGTAAAGTAAATGTGCTGTTGTGTCAACCTGAGTTTCCCCTACAGGGGATAAATAAAGGTCTATCTTGTCTTATAGGACGACCAAACTGTCCTCAATAGAGAAGATATGACCAACACTGGGCAAGTGGCCGGTGGCTACCTGTCACTGTATTGAGGACTATTTCGAAATATGTCATTTTACACACCTAACTTACAATTTCCTAAAGTATCTGTCAACCAGCCAAAAGCCCTAACGTTAATATATCCAGAGAAAATGTGTAAGTTAGCTAAAAACAAAGATGATTAACGACGAATGCATATGTGAAAAAATAAAGTATGAGGAGTGGTCTTTCCAAGGTCCAAACACCTTACTAAACGCCTGTTAGGTGACATTTCTATCGGGGAAGTTGGTGCTAGCTGCAGTACAGGAAAACATAAAAGGTGGTTCCTCAATTAACCTGCCACGGCCTAGCTAACGTTGCACCTAGCTGCTGGTATCAGTACACACGTCTAGCTACTGCTCTTTATAATTAAATCAAAATGTACAAGATAAATAATTAATCTGCAAATCCCGCATCGCTTGCAAAACAAAAAATCAGTGAAATGAGCGACGCAGCTGCCGGACAGTATAAACCAGACAGCTGTTAAATGCTAGCAGTAAACTAGCATGCTAGCTTAGCTTAGTAACCGTTGGTATTAAATGAGCAGTTACACGTCTGCCTAGTATTTAAAAATGTATGTAGCTGTGAGAACTATAATCAGAGCTGTGTATTCATCTTTTCTCCTGACATTTACACCCACTCTACGTGCTGTTCCCGTGTCGGGTCTGGATGAATGAAAATTAGCTGGCTAACAGGCTAGATAGCTACCCACCCAGTTAACGCTAGCTAGCTTGGACGCTGATACTTCCTGTTTCAGCAAATCGTCCGACATTAACGGCACCGTCCACAGCAAGCCACGGATTCATAGCGTGTCAAAGCAAAGCGTTAAACTCACCCCGGTCCCATTGTCACAGACCACCACTTTCCTTCCCTGGCTGTCCATTGTGTAAAAGCCCAGTTGTCGCTGAACCTCCCTCAACTTTCTTCGGCAAGCCGGAAGGAAGACACACCAACCCGGCCAGGGAGAAGGAAGGGCAGGGTGTTCATCCGGTGAGTTGTTCAAATGACAGTCCCTCCCTCCAAGATGCATGTTAAGCTTTAAAATCCTTACACCAAATGCATACATACATTATACAAACCAAACAAATGCACTGACTGACTAAAAACAAAGTTAATTAAGTTCAGGGTCCGTGGATGCAAAGCAGCCTAATTCAATTTCCGCATGCAAGAAGTGTTAACAAGTGTAAAGCTTCTCATCTGGCTACATTTTTTTATTTTTTCAGAACATGTAAACACTCATGGACAAATCTCCAAACAAATTATTATGAAGCTGTTAATGGACAAAAATCACGAACTAATCAGCACTCAATTTTTTCTATTAAGACATTTATTTTGTTGAGGAAAAGGGACTGAAAAAAAGGATTTTACTTAATCATGCATATTTGTTGAAAATAGATTTTATCATAATTGTTATGAATGTTCTTCCTCAGATTTGTTAATTGATCTACTGTTTGGCATCATCTGTTTCTGGCCATAAAGAGGAATTTAAAACAATAACAATCAGCCTTTAACCTCGAAAGAAATAATGATTTGACATTTATCCTGATAATTATCAATATCGACTGATATGACATATTTTTTATCGTTTTGCCCATATCGCCCAGCTCTACTACTCAGATCAAACAGGGCACTGCATGTGAAAACGCCAGGATGAGCTAAGTGGAGAGTGAATGATCAGTAATGTATGAAGGTGTGTAAACTGTACAAACTGGTGTTTGTTGTTGCTGTAATAGTTTGAGGATGAAAAATCATGACTGACCTAAATAACAATAAATGTAAGAGAAATCCTGAAGCCCTTTCACATGTTTTATTCAAAGCAAGTTAAATCAATCAAACGCCAATTAACCAGCTTTACTGACTTACGGTCTACAACCATAAGATAAAAAGAGAAGAAATTTCAACTGTTTAAAATTTCCATAGAAGGAAAATATTCTTTCTTATCCCACACTCACTCACAAAGGCTACATTTCTTACTATGGTAAGTACATACTTTCCATCTCCAATATATGACTTAATAAGCAGACATGTTTTACAATATATATAATACTGTATTGCAGACCTTCTTTACACTTTGCAGATTATTGTTGTTCATTGAAATTAATGCACAAGCTAACACATAATGCCTCTCTAATGACAAAGACTGTTTGGGCTTAAAACTGATAATAGCCAGCAGGTGGAGTATTTTGACTGAAGCAGTAAGCTCAACTCCACAAGTCCACAATGCCTCTTGTTTCCTTATAGCCCTAATGGAGTATTTGAATCCTGTGTTAACAGCAATAGGTGGTAGATTACACATTCAGTGTAAATGTGTACAAATCACTGTAATTTTGGGGAACAGCATTCTTTGGGTACGAGAATGCTTGGGAACATAAGGACTTTGGCCAGCATGAAAGACAGGTTAGGCAGTCCAGAGATCACTCTGCCAGCTTCCACACTCAGCTCTTCATCCTGCTGAGACTTCCTGATAAAAACAGCAGAGTAAGTATTTAACGATTTACAACACACAAAAGAAGGACACATCATTATTAATACAGTAATTAAGAGAGGCTTGGGTATGATTCTGATTTTTGTTTCAGTTGTATGAATGTTTTAAAATTAAAATTAAATATGAAAGGTACATGGATGTAACAACTGAGCTGACCTTACTGAAGTGCTGGTTTTCTCTGCAGTGGACATCAGGCGATTCAGTGTGTCCTCCATGTGGCTACTGTTAACTCCCGTTTCCAGTTTGCTGATGGTCAACTCATACAGCTCACGGTCAACTCCTTTACACGTGAGTGTGTATAACAAACACACATAAAACATGTCATAAGAAGGTACAGAGGACTCATTTAGTGTCATAAGGACTTACACACCCACAGCATGAGCTAAATTTAGCAAGAGTGTACGGTCTGATATTGGTGGCTGCTCTGACAAAAACAAATCTGCATTTCTTCAGTTGCTGACCTGGAGGAGGACTGTTGCTACGGCTGCTGCTGCTGCTGTAGGATCTGCCCTCCTCCTCAGGACCAAAATAATCCAGGTTGAGAGCAGTGCAGTCTGTGCTAATCAGAGGGGAGACAGTGAGGAATGTTCTGGGCTGTGGAGGGACGGGGCAGCTTGATTTCTTATTCATAAAAAAGGAGAATGAGCATCTACTTGTGACTGATGTTTTCTCATTTTACTGAGACAGTGGGAAGACCGAGAGAATGACAGACACAGCAAACGAAGCTCAACAAAGCAATGCAAAGTTTTTGTTATCCAGAGTCTTTTATATTCAGATTCACAGGCCCCTTAACCATGAAATATCCACCACCTAGTATGAGGTCACTTAAACTTCACATGGAAATATCCTGACTCAGCTGACAAGGTGGGCCAAACAGCCTCTGGATGTTGTTGTAGTTTGTTAGCATAAGAATGTCTCAGATCATAACAAAAGGGTTGAAGCTACCCGAAAAACTTTTTAATCTTTTAAGATGTTACAATATTTTATATGCTACCCCTTAACACTTTCAATAATTTGGTAGTTACCTGCCATAATAAATTATCGCTGTCCCAACTTTAAAAGGGTGGACTAAGCAGGTTAGCTAGGAAATCTAAACTGTTTTATATCCTTTGTCTTGTAAATAAAACAAACCACCACATCCATAGATGTTTGAATACTGCAACTTTGCATTCGGCCACAGAGAAAAGTGATACGGCTTCCAACAAGAAAGAATCTTTGAAGGAAGAGAGGCGAAACCAAACAGAAAGGATCAACTGATTTATTTCAGTATTTCCAAGTATTTCCCCACAGGTCCTTATTGCAGTGCATGACATCTGGATTTCAGCAGTAAATCTGAAGACATTTTGGTCAACAAACTATAAAGAGTATTTCATCATTTGAAAAAAAGTCCTTATTTAGAAAATAATTGCTGGCATAAAGGCACAAATCATTATTAAATACTGTAACCGCAGTTCAAGTTGTAGAAACACTTTTGATTGGTAATAAAACAACTGACATTACATATATATATATATCCTATTCAGCATGCTCATACGGTATGTCAGTGTCAGCATGAATGACAGGAGTGATCAAAACTGCAGCCTGACGTTTGGCTCCTGTTTTAATTGTTAAATTATGATAATATGTTAACCTAATCACAGAATAAATCAAACCCCCACAGACAGATTTCATAAACAACCACTTAAAAAAATAGATAGACTAGAAACAAATATTTTAAAATATATAAAGTGCATGTCCTGTTTTATTAGTGGCTTAACTTTAAATCTGCTAAATGACTTCATTTTGTTCCTCGAGTAAATGCAGTAACTGCGCTTTGACCTTTTTTCTGCCCTCAGCACCACCAACAGAGAACACACTGCCCTCTGCTGTGCATACTTTAAACAGGTTTGCATGCTACAAACCAGAGCTACAAATCAAACATGTCAGCATACTGACATATCAACATTACTGTCCAGAAATGCAAACTCTAATTAACATTCAGATTTAACTTTTCTTTACTAGCAGCATTTTAGCTGCAACAACAAACTGGCTATCAAATGTTAAAGGATTTTCCATAAAAATTCACGAGGACACCAAACACAAGTTAATTTGTGGAATTTGTCATTTATTTTTCTAGTCTCTCTTTTGTTTTGTGACTTTGTTTTTTATCACATTTGTTAGATCATGGTAGGCTCTATGACCATTTGTCAATAACTGACAAATCCATACTTTCATTTTTAGAATTCCAGTTTTACGATGAACTAGAAACAATTTTCTTCTATGCAAATATTTATCACCACTGTACTACAGCTGCTTTTAGAGCTTTTTTTAAATGTGTGTTTTTTGATTTCCTTTTACCAAAGGTAACTGAGGGGACCCTGAAACCATTTAAAAGCAAATATGAACAGATAAGTGTCTTTACTATTTGGTGGAAACTAAGTGTCAAATACAGCCAAAGATTTAATTGGATGACACTGTCAGATTTATAAGCTAATTCTTAATAAAAAGTGTGTAAAATAGTCATGCAATGGGCAAAAGATGGACCAGAGCATTAACATTAATACTGGAAAAGTTAGTGTTCAAACCTCACAGTGGCCACCAAGAAATAAAATTAAAATGGTCCTTTGGATAAACACATCCATTCAATGAACATAGGACACATTATGACCACGCTCCATGAGTTCACTGGTATTTACTTAAGTGTTCTGCAAATGTAAAATTAATTTATCATTATCCTCACATTTCTTTATGTTGAAAAAAGAAACTTTGGAATCATCAAGTTGCACAACAACAGTAAGCACATCTGCCTTCATAATAGTTTTCAGTAGCCTTTGCCCATTTCCTGTGTTCCCACTTCAATACTGGACACCATAATGTTACCACATAGTAAAAACTGGGACTGATAAATACTGAGATAAATTCACAAAAGTAGCTGAAAGAGGGAGAAAAGGGAAGTCAGTACAGTGTTTCCCCTGTCATTTTTTGGCTGCATATCTGTCTTTGAGTCCCAGTTTTGGGTCTGTTGGATGTTACATCTCTGAAAGTTTTCTTGGTTGGACAAATCATAATGACAACAACATGATTTCTGAACACTGATTCCATGTGTTTTATCTGGGACAGCTGTCACCCACTACTGCTGAATGAATAGAGGGGAAACACAGTGTGAATTAAAAGAACCAGAACACGCCCTGGAGGAAGTGAGGAAGAGTCCAGAGTAAAGTCTCAAAAGTTTCAGCTCATTAGAAGAAGCCACGTAAGGGATGGCTGATGCTGTAGTTTACTTCCGGCCCCAGAAGTGAGGGGCTCGGCGAGGGGACGTACCGTCCTGAGAGCTGCTAAGGCCACGGCTGCTCCAGTCTAGCTGTCTGGAAGGGGGCACCTCCTACACAAAATAAACAGCATTTAAAACTGACACATCAGAATGTAACAGCAGAGCAAGCTTTATGGTGTGATCAGTAAAATACATGTCTTTAGTAGTGGGCTGTTTCCCTACACAGTAGCTGCATGTATTATCCTCCAATCTCTTGTTCTTTGATCTAATACAGCTGTAATAAAATCAAATCAAATTAAAAATACCAATCTACCTGCATTGTTGAAGGGGCCGGTATGGCCCAGGATCCTGGAGGTTCTTGTGCTGTGACCACTGTGTGTCCTGGAGAACAGACAGCTGACACAGAGTCTTTGGTGGGCTCTAGCATTCCCTGATGAGTGAGTGCCATAGGGGGGGAAATTGAAAAAACAAGGTTTGGAATATGGACTGTCAATGGTAACAGCAAGAAAATAAAATGTAGGACTACAGAAACTGCTCATCTTACAGAATTACAATGCTGCTTCTTCCCAATAAGTGTCCAACAGTTTACTCACCAGGCTGGATGCAAAAGCAGGCACAGCCACTGGCTGCTTCTTCATGCCAATGAACGCCTTTCAAAAAGGTAAAGACACACAAAATCAACTTACATTCATTGCAACACTAAAATGATAAGCTCAATGTTATAAGAAACCAAAAGAAGTGTAACAGCTGGTAATTCTGCCATTACATATCTTTTTAGTCCTATTTTAATTAAGATTAATTTTGCTCTGCTGCAAACACAGTGGCGTGCCTTGCCTCTTTCTGTTTCTCTCTCCCTGTATGTGTCTGCTCTGTTAACTTGCTCCATCAGCAGTGGGCTATGTTTTAATATATTGCCAAAAAGACACAGTAGTTGTCTTCTGGATTTTTTCATCCGCGATTCCATATTCAGCCGCAGGTGCGCCGCTTGGGCAGGAGGCTTGTTAATGACGAAGCCTATCACAACAATAATCCAAAGAAGGTTAAAGTCAAGGGCAACTGGACTTGGTTGAAGATACTAGAAGACGTTTCGTCCCTCATCAAAAGGACTTCTTCAGTTCTGACTGACTGGTAGGGAAACTAAGCTATTTAACCTCAGTGGGGTCGTTTGCCAGGATCGTCGATACCGCTGGTTCGTTAAGTGTTCCTGGTTGTTGTAACGACAGTTGTTATTGTCGTTAGGACTACCCGAGGCCAAGACTGAACGACCATCGTTGGTATCTTCACCGGAGGCCAATAGGTTACGTTTGTTGAGTTTCCTGGGAAGTGATGAAAGGACAGCATTGTAAGTGGGGGATAAGTGGTGGCGTAGACCCCCTCCCCTGTTCAATGACGGCTTCTCAACCCTGGTGTAGATGTCTTCCTTGACACCTCTTTCAAACCATCCATCTTCTCTGTCTAAAATGTGCACCTGGTGGTCCTCAAACGAGTGTCCTCTGTCCTTCAGATGTAAGTAGACTGCAGAGTCTTGACCTGAGGAGTTGGACCTTCTGTGTTGAGCCATGCGTTTGTGTAGTGGTTGTTTAGTCTCCCCAATATACAGGTCTGTGCATTCCTCACTGCACTGGACCGCATACACTTTTCTTGTGTTAGGGTGTGCGGTCTTTGGGGTGTACCAGCATCTGTCTTAGCGTGTTCTTGGGTAAAACACCGGGATGTTGTGTTTGTTGAAAATCCTCCTGAGTTTCTCTGATACTCCAGTCACGTATGAAATCACAATGTTGTTGCGTTTGACCTTCTTTTCCTCCCCTGTAGTTTTGTTCTTCCTGGATCGTGTGGCTGTTTTCACAAAGGTCCATTTAGGGTATCCACAGGCTGTAAGTGCCCCCTTCAGGTGTCTCTGTTCCTTCTCTCTGGCTTGGGCGCTTGTTGGTATGTTTTCCGCTCTGTGGTGCAGTGTTCTCATGACCCCTAGCTTGTGCTCCAGTGGGTGATGGCAATCGAAGAGTAGGTATTGGTCTGTATGTGTGGGTTTTCTGTAAACACCAATCTGCAGGCTCCTGTCCTCTTTAATGTGTACAGCGCCAAACTGTTGTTGTGGACATCTTCTTGTGTGAACTTGATATTACTGAGGCTGAGGCTAGTTCTGTTGTCCAGGGTGTTGTCTTGTGTTAGCCGTTTCCTTACGGTTTCTACTGTTTCTATGGTGGGGATGCAGGTGAAAAAATAAGTCACGTTATAGGATACCATGGTTTCATCTGGGTCCAGTTTCAGTCCTCGAACTTCAAGTTCAGAAAGTCAACAGCGTTTTGGATGTGGTGAGGCGTGTTTCCCACCAAGGGAGCTAAGATGGTAGAAATGTGTTTGGCAATATTGTAGGTAGGAGTTGATGCTGCTGATGATCGGCCTGAGTGGGGCTCCTTCTTTGTGTATCTTGGATAGTCCATAAATGCATGAAATGGCTTCTCCAGGATACAAACGGTAATATTGTTCAGGGGAGATGGTGTTGTCTTTCTGTAGCTGTTGTAGACATTCTATGGCCTTTTCTTGTATCCGCTGGTTGGGTCTCGCCTCAGTGTCTCATATGTTACAACAGCCAGGAACACTAACGAACCAGCGGTATCGACAATCCTGACAAACGACCCCACTGAGGTTGAATAGCTTGGTTTCCCTACCAGTCAGTCAGAACTGAAGAAGTCCTTTGGATGAGGGACGAAACGTCTTCTAGTATCTTCAACCAAGTCCAGTTGCCCTTGACTTTAACCTTCTTTGGATAACTATGAACTGGATGACTGAGAATCTTCACAGATATCACAACAATCGAAACCAACATAGTACCAAATGACATCTGCACTGGTGTTCACTATCACCTTTCTTGGTTGGTGCTTGTAAAATATCCACCGCGTCCGTGTCTTGTAACATAAAAGATAACAACTCTATCTGTGTCAGCAAAATGCTAAAATGGATCACCAAATATACCTGGGTGGCCCAAGTAAAGTCTATGTGTAGGAAACACTGTTTTACAGAAGTTTTTATGTTTTTCCAAACTTACAATGTTCCTTGTGTCCATACCAAGGCACCTGAGCACAGTCCTGTTGGTATGGGAACCTCCCCACTGAAACTGGAGGCCAACTGCACTGTGGAGGTCCTGGTGTGGCCACCACATCCCTCGCTGAATCCTGTGAAATGGTGAGAAAATAACAAAGCAGCATTTTGGTCTGAAAAAATGTTGTGTTATTTATTCAGACTTTTTGCTGTAAGATTTAGTCATGGGGCCAAACACTGCTCCCACTATCTACCCGGTTCTCTATCTGTTTATTCACATCCTACTGCTGTTGCTTCCTCGTGGAAATGCATCACTTCTGTATTGTGTTCGATTAAATTTTATTTATACAGCGCCAATTCACAACAGAATTGATCACATTGAGCACTTTTCATGCAGAGCAGATCTAGACCGTCCTGTTTGTTATATTATTTACAGAGACCCAACAAGTCCCAGCATGAGCAAGCACTTCTTGGCTATTTTTTCCAGGGAAGCCCTTCCAGATATCAGGAGTTTACCAACAACAAATGTTAAAGATTTGATGAGCTAGCTTAAAGTTATAAAATAGCTTTTGTTGTATCATTAGGGGATAATGTCAGACTGACAACACATCCACCATCATCATCATCACCACCACCATTGCCAGGAAGTCATCCTCACCACTGAGATGGCGGACAGAGTTCTGGTATCTCCTCACTCTCTGGGAGGTGTTGGGCGTGAAGCAGAGCACCGAGACTGAGCACCTCCTCCTCACCCTCCACAGCCGGGACCTCTATCTCCGGAAAACTGGCCAGGAGAAGCTGTTGGACGCGGCAGGAAAGTGACGCCTAGCCAGAAAAAAGGGGATATGGTTTGTTTTTTTTAGTCAAATATTCAAAATATGTGATTTGATAATTCATTTTAAGCCTATACTGTTGTCATTTGCCTGTAAAGCACTGAGAAACATCTGTATGGCAAGTGACATACAAGCAAACAAAATATGACAAGAAAAGGAAATAAAAATTAAGAAAAAATTATATTCTCTGTGCGACATTATTAAAGCCAGTTTTTAAACATCTCCCACTTGAGAGCTGTTCCTCCTGGAAACCCCGTATTGCTCTGCCCTGTCCTGCTCCTCCTCAGTGCTCCCATCAATCTGACCCCTCTGTTCCTTGAACTCCGCCCACGACTCTTCTCCATCCTCCTGTGTGGGCGCTGAACAGAAATCTGCAAAGCTGTCACTCGGTGGGAGATTTCCCAGACTCTGCACCCCTGCATCAGCTGTTTGGACATGATCTTGGTCTCTGTGACTCTCAAAACTACAGTCATCGGTTCCAGATTGTGACTGGTTGGAGGTAGAAGAAGTTTCCTGAGTCGCAGATTGATCGCAGTGATGAAAACCCTTCTCTTCCTTAGACTGTCTGAGATTTGTCATGCTGTTGTTGACAAAAGAGGCAGAACGCCTGTAGTTTCCCAGTTCTTCATCCTCGTCATCAGTCTGGTCCCAGTCCGTCTGATCCTCTTGTGAAGCAAGAGATGAAACATTTGGTTCCAAGTCCGCAGAGGGACACTCAAATGACAAATCATCACAGAAGGATGCCAGGTCGTCTGACGCAGACTCATACACACTGAATGTTTGGGGGACAGAAGAAATGCTCTGCTCTCTATCGTCTCTGTCATCTTCTGACTCTCCATCCTTCTGCAGCTCTTTGTCTGTTTGTAGAGAATTAACACTATGCCTCCGTTCCCTTTGACCATCCCGAGGGTGGCCCTGCTCCTCTCCTGAATGAGGCTCTTCAGAGAGAAAAGCTGCTGCAGCTTCCTGAGGCTGATGGTGGTCCTGAGATGGTTGCACGAGGGCTGCATCTCTTTTCTCACAGTGCTCAACCTCAGAGCAAACGTTTCCTTTTGCCTTATATGCACCATGAGATCTGGGCTCAGAGTCCATAATAACCTCCTGTCCTGGATCACAGATTTGTTCACCCAAGCTGTTGGAGGACTTTGTCCCTGCCACTCTGCCATCCCATTGCTCTGTGCTGCTCAAGGGGGTGAAGCCACAGCACCAGGGATGTGCTGTCTGATCTGCAAACACTGTGAAATCAGCAAACCCTGTTTCTTCCCTGGGAGAGCTTTCAGAGTATCCATTTGTGAGGTGCATACGTGATTCAACATTACAGTCCTGCCCTTCCACGTGTATCTGGACCCCACTGGACTCAGAGTTCACAGTGGAAGTGGGTTGGAATTGTTCAGCGGGGCGATTAAAGCTGCAGTTTGGTTGATGGGTGTCTGGCTTTATGGTGGGAGAAGGATATCTGAGGCTCGGTGGTGAATCAGAAGAATCAGCAAAGCCAGGAGGCGAACCGGAACCCCTGACAGAGAATCCCCCGAAGTCCCCAAACTCGTCCTCCTCTGATCCCGCCTCCCCGTCACCATCATCATCCAGTGGAGGGGGAGAGGAGGAGTGGTACGGCATGATGTCTGGCTCCATGGGTTCTCCTAGCAGGACCTCAAGGCCTCATGCACCTGGGAGAGGAAAGTGAAAAGAACAGGAAGAGGAGCATCATGAACAGCCTTCTGGGAATCAGAGAAAATGTTTCAGTGGGTTGATAATGGTAATCACTCCAAGATTGTCTGACTTTTCTAGGACCCCATGTGTTTGGTCTTTTGGCTATTCTATCAGAGCAGTTGTACTATAATGAGATTGGCATCCCCTTGACATGTATGCAGAATGAGCGAAAGCAGCTCATCACAGCTAGCTGATGTCTGAATAGACCTCACTTGACATCATATTGCATATTGACAACATTACTCGAGTTTTAGCATCCCTACATTGGTCCTGGGTTTGGTTTACTGATTACTATTAAGGCTAAATGAATATACTGCTGCCAGATTACATTTCACATTGAATCCCCCCTAACAACCTGTGTGCAGCCTGAGGTGCTCAGACTTGAACCATCTGGTTGTTCCTTTAACTAGGTTAAAAACGGGCGAGCACTTAACTGAAAACAAAAACTGCCTTCTTTTTTTTTTGTTGTAGCTTACACACTATGTATTTTACATTTTATGATTAGTTTTATTGATATTCTGTTTGGCTCTTTTTATTCCTTTTTCATGTAAAGTACTTTGTAATGTTGGTTATGATGGCTGCATATCCAAAAACGTGTTAAAGCCTGTGCGTCAGAGACAGTACCAGAATATGTAGGTATCAATTTCATGTCTGACAAAGCAACCATGGCAGTAGGGCTGGGCGATGTTATCACAATAACAAATTTCATGATTATAATCATGATAAATGTCAAATAATTATTTCTTTCAAGTTTAAAGGCTGATTTTTGAGTGAAAGTTGAAGAAACCAAAATGCTAATTGTGGTTTTAAACTATTCTTTATGGTCAGAACATGACAAACACCTGGATCACGTAAGAAATCTGAGGTAGAACATTAATCTTTTTTTCAACAAATATGCATGAGTAAAATTAAGTAAACCATTTTTCTGGCCCTTTTCTTCAACAAAATAAATATCTTCAAAGAAAAAATAAGTGACAGTTCTTTCATGATTCTAAAGAATTAAATGAAAAATGTATTGAACATTTGTTATATTGTTATTGAGGAAAATTATATCACGATAAATATCATAATTGTTTTATTGCCCAGCCCTAGTATAATTTGGTTACAAATTGATCTAGATGATGACGCTCTATTCGTTTTTGGTTCAGTAAAATAGAGGAACCTGCACACGTGATTGTTCCGCATACTAGAACCTTAAAAAATCTGAACTTCACAAATCTACTATACAGTCTCATCTGTTCACACATCCTCTTTTTGTGTCTATTCAACTATGAGATATTACCAGACTCCCCGTCTGGTGCTGATCCTGGAGTGGAAAAAGTGTCCAGGACTGATCGCAGTCAGTAAACTGATACAGGAAACATTATCCGCAGCTTTGTGCTACTTAGCTGAACAGTTCAAACCAAGTCAGCCACTTCAGGATCATGGATTAACGTTAGTGCCTGTATTAAACCTTCAACATGAAACACACAACAACTGCCACCTTGTACTGAAGGGGAAAATACTATAACACGAACACGCTGACACAATGAAATTCATCATCCCAGCAGCTATTTTTACACAACAGAGGGATAAAATTATTTGGCTAAATAATCCTTAAAACAACAACAATTATAGACGTCCAGCCATTTTCTCCAGTCTATTATTTTTATTCCTGCACAGACAGGTGACATGCCATGACATTAAAAACTACACTAGGTTGTTCATAAAATGTAAAGCTATCTGTTTATGGTTAATTACTTGAATGTTACGTTAGGTTTAATGTTAAATTAAGGTCCCAAATCGCAAAGCTCTCTCTTGTCACAACACAGCAGCTGATTAGCTTAGCGTTACATTACCACCAGCTAGCTAATGTAGCCGGTGTCTAGCTTAACCGTAGCTATCCTATAAAAGCAGCCAAACGTTGACGTGCTATTTAAACGAGACTAACAGCTAGCTATGAATACAAAGTACCACATTTTTATTTACCAACACTCAAACACTTCGCCTTCTCCTCACTTCTCGTCTTATCAGCGCCGCAGCCTTGCCCTCCATCACCTGCCAGCATCTTTCTCCATAAGTATCCGCTAAGATGAGTTAAAAAAAAGAAGAGCTCTCACTGTGTCCCGTTTTCAGGAACCGTAATTACTCGTCGTTAACGGTCGCGAACAGCAGTTGGGGTAAATACCCGGGGGCCATGTTGCAGACCAGAGAGTGACTTCTCTTCAAAATAGACGATCTGCGCGCAGACAATACCAGCTCCTGGAAGAGACTCGATCCTACGCCTCTCCTTTTGTAGTACACTACAGTTTATTGTGCTTTTTGACTGTTATAGTTATAAGTGCAAGAAGCAGTAATATTGTAGTTTATTTAGTCAAATAAGAAAACATAATATGTGACATTTTTTCCTCTCTCTCTGCTGCTATCAATACCAGTGATGGTCAACTCTTGTGGTTTGTTTTTAGGGTAAGAGCAGACAAGTAATCACAATGTGGCTTCCTGTTGTCTGCTAAGCATATTTGTTGAAAAAATATTTTATCATCATTGTTGTGAATGTTCTACCTCAGATTTGTTAAGTGGAAAATTTGGCATCAAGTGTTTGTTCTGACCATAAAGAAAAGTTTAAAACCACAATTAGCCATCTGGATTCTTCAACTTTGACTCAGGAGCAAAAGTCAGCCTTTAAACTTGAAAGAAATAATGATTTGACATTTAACGTGATAAGTATCGATATCGAATTTTTTATCTTGACAACATTTTTGGCTATATCGCCCAACCCTACTCCTCACCCCACTTGATGGACATGGATCCAAAATAAAGGTACTAGAATTAAAAAGTTTGTGCTAAACGATAGCCGTACTGTACTTAGACTCCTATTTATGTTTTTCTATTTTATACTTGCCAACATTTTTATTTTCACTTTCTTTAATGCCTTGCTTAGCAACGTGAGCAACTGTAACACAACAATTGCCCCTCAGGGATCAATAAAATATTTCTGATTCTGATTACTGATGAGTTTTCGACTTTTAATGTTGGATCCAAAGCTTTTCATAGTAACAGATTTACAACTTAAAGTATCACAAAAAGTTCTAAAAACAAGTATTTTATTTTGTTAACCAATAAGCGCTAGATAACCATGAGCAGTAACAAGAATTAAAAACAGGTCATGGCTTGAAGTGTAGAGCTCTCAAATGCACCAAACCAACAAAAAAATGATTGAAGTAACCCGGATAATCACCACATTGACAGATAGCCTAACATTCACTTAAGAGGCAACCTTTCATCAGTCTTCAATTATTCATGACCTACTTACAGTTTCAATAAAGAAAACATTAACTTGACGAGACACTCTCCTTCATTCAAACTAATTTAAAACACTAAACAAACATTAGTTGCAACCCAGATTTCTGATCACTGGACTCAAAAGGCTGTGGTCTGAAACATGAGACATTTTCTCAGACAGTTGTGATTGTTTTTCTTTTCCTTTGGACAGTCTCCACATCTGTTTTTGTACTTTCGGATCACAGGTCATTTTTTTATTTGTTCAGAGATTCAAATAATAAATCAAGCGAAACAAATCTCAATTCAGCCTGTAAGGACTTTGCCTACAGTCTATTACAAATACTACAGAAAAAAGTACATGTATTTAAAATACTGACATACATATTTACCTACTATACAAACCAAAAATAATTACCTATACTTTAAAAAGACAAAGTATGAAAAAAACAACATGTGGCCATTTGTTTAACACAACAACACATATAATGTTTCAATAAACTTTAGAGGCCCAAATCAGCAACAATTCCTGAAAAGCAGCCCAAACTCACTAAAGGCAAGGAAAACTCTTTAGGATAAAAGGCAAAAAATGGAAGTAACTTGGAGAGATCACCTCTAGAGGGAGATAAACTGTAGCCACAGAAACAGATGAACAAAGTTTCTTATTCAGCTACATTTCAACATATTTACAAATAGATTTCTTTTGTGAGAGACTATAGCTCGAAAAAGTCAGTCCTATATTGGATGCACATTTCATTGATTTATTTTTGAAACAATATTTGGTGTCACAAAGGCTCGTGACGTTCTCTCATACAGCTTCAAGTTTTCTCTACTAACTCCTGTCCTTGCACTTTTTCACTGACATATTGTTTCCATGACTTCTGAACCTCCATGTGCACTTCCAGGTCTGAATCTGTGTGAAAAGTTCTGCCACATGTTGAGCAGCGAAAGGACTTTTCTTTTGCCACATTTCTTACAAAACCTTGGTTACTCTGTAGTATGCTTTCTCATGTGAACATTACGACTAGAGCTCTGAGCGAAAGTTTTGCCACAGAAATCACAATTGAAGGGTTTTTCACCAGTGTGAACTCTCACATGCTGAATAAGGTGGCCCTTGTGATTAAACCCCTTGTTGCATTCAAAGCATTTAAAGGGCTTCTCCTCTTTGTGATTATTCTCTACATTTCTTTTTTCTTGTGTGATTTTGCTCTCATTCTGTATGTTGCAATATTTTAAATGTTTGCTCACGGCAAAACTTTTCCCACATGTAGCGCAGAAGTACGTTTTTTCACCTGTGTGAGTTCTTGTATGCAGAAAAAACGACAGGACGTTTCTCCTCGGGAAGGTTGTTCTAATTCCAAAAAAATATCCACACTACTGCCGTGATGAGGCGACGATGAACCATCACTTTCATTCATGTTGTCTATGCTTTCGTTTACACTCACAGGTGCAGCGGGTGAAGACGGGAACAGCTCACAGTTAGCAGTTGGTTCTGATTTAGGAAGTGTGACTTCAGCGTCATTGGAAGTATCAGCCTCCATGTCCGGACTGATACACTGATCAACCTGCTCCTCTTTGACCTGTATATCCAACACAAATATATTTATTCACCTGCAAGTGACATGAGTTTTAGTTAATCAGAGCTGCCAACTGTCAAGCAATGAACGTAAGACTCACACAACTGACACTTTTTACATGCTCTTATGCCACACTTCAAATTTCTCACGCAGTAAAAAAAATGTATAAATCATACCGTCAACAAACAGCACAACTCAACTCCGCCCAACTGATGCGACACCAGCGTACACCGTGATAGTGATGAAGTGGATCCACTCTCGCGCTGTGAGTCGCAGACAGTTTGTGACAGAGTGGTAGTTTTGCAACATAAAAACTGAGAAATGACGTGTCGCCAATAACTGCAAGTTATCTCTGTCTGTCATTAATTGATATTTTTACCATCTTAACATCATAACAGTATACATGAGGGTAAGAAGTTTTATGTTCCTATGGCTATACAATGTTTTTTATTGTTTATATTTTTTAAAAAGGGAATAAAAAGGCATGCATTTTCAGTTAAGTGAGAAGGTGTAAGATAGTGTGGCTAAAGAGAGGGACTGAGGCGCAAACTTGCTCTGTTTGGGACAGTATCTCTGCTCTGCTGTGGCTGTGGTCAGATTTATGTCTGATCAGATGTGTTTTTAGTTAATTTCCAATAAAGTAGGCTAATACGCAGCAGGGCAGGTAGACTTTTAAATATTGTTATGAATTCTCATTAAATCATAAGGTTATTCTCGTAATATTACAACTTTTTTCTCAGCATAAATAGATTAGATAGATAGATTTTGAATATGCAGAAAGTTTGGAACATGAGTAGGAAACTTGCTGGAAAACAGAAGCTACTAAACTCCAGGAGATTATAACTGAATTAAAATTAATTAATTTAACATTGCAGTGAAAACACGCAAAATGCACATTTAAAGAAGTTATTCCCCAAATAAGACACAAAGGAGGAGTGAAGAATAAATCATGCCTGCATGTGTGTTGAGTGTTGACTCAAAACTACATTATATTCTGTCATAGTCACCTGCCGCCTGAATTTTATGTATGACATTTCCACCATACTTTGATTCAGAAATTGGTACTGAAAAATTCACCAGAATGGAGAAATTAGGTGTTTAATGCTCAAACCCTTCTATTATAGACCCCCCTCTTAATATGTGTCCCGTCTGATGTTGAAGCCAAACCTGCACTCTTGCATTTTAACAAGATAAATAAAATCACCAGGATGTAAGAAGGGTGGGTTGACACATGATTTTTGTGGGGGGAACATTCCCTGATACCTGGTTAAGTTTGCTCTCCTGGCAAGCAATATATTGCTGATCAACCATACCTATTCATTATTGACAATGATCAATGACTTGGCTTTTCATCTATAACGTTAAATACTTTAAAACAATGAAATTGGCTGCTAAAAATCAAAATCAAAATTCCTGAGGATTAAGGCTGAGTAATACCACAGAAGGCCTAATACTCATAACATGCACCGACCGACCTCAGCAATTCCCAAACTGAAAAGTTGCGCCAAAAGGGGAAGGATGAACTTTGTTTTTACAACTAACATTACAGTTTAATTCGTGATAAGGAAGGTTTAGGATTCCCTACAGCGACTTAGCTCAAATAAAAGTTCGGATGTACAATATAGGTTTATCCATCAAACGATATCTTCAAGAAGTTGCAGGTTGCTAATTATTTTCTACCAACCATCACTAACTGTAGCTAATCTGTTGCCCAGCAACGCTCTTCGGCTACGTAGCAACGGACTAGAAGCTAACAGCTAACCGCTACATGAAAAAGGACACAAACCTGCTCTGTATAAAGTTACTGCAGGTTTTTAAAACGGTCAGCTGCTTAAGCTGCTCTTTCAGCTGGTCGACTTCCCTCTTGTAGCGTTCAGCTTCGTCCTGATACTCCAAGACTGTACGGACAAGTCCAAAGATTTCCCCGGCAGCCGCCGCGAGTCACTCGTTGACCGGCAGTCTGAGCAGCTCCGACATGACGGGGGAACCGACTGGTAAACCTGGAGCGTGGCACGCAGACTTTCAGACGGAGAAATAAACTGTTTGGGGACGAAAACCCGCAGTTAAATCCAAGTTCTTTTGTTCGGTAAAATAAACTACTACATTTTTAGTTAGGATGGCAGCGTGAGTTAACGTTGTCTGCCAGTTTCACATGAAGACGCACAGGATAAATCTTGACCAGCGCCCCCTGCTGTCGAAGTTTAAACAAATACTGAAGAGAAACAAAAAGCACTAACATGCATAATTATCAACTATACAAAAAAAAATACCTTATCTATACTTTATAAAGACGAAGTATGAAACAAACACGCAAACTGTTTATTTTCCTTCTTTACAATAATAGTTTTTTTTAATGATCAAAGTGTGAAACTGCAAACACTTGAGAGGAAGTTTGAGACACTGAATAACACAAGGGGAATACAGCTTGGTTTATTTCTTGCACTTTGTAAATCTCAACTTCTCAATCACAGCTTTTTTTAATATAGCACACTTAAAACAACGTAGGTGCTTTACAGGGTAAAGGTATAATAAAACATTGATTACAAAGTAAAAATAAAGCAATAAAACATTGGTTGAACATGTGGTCATTTGTACAACACGTTTCAATAAGCTTTACAAGCCCACATCAGCAATATTTCATGACGCAGCCCAAACTTTCTAAAGACAAGGAAAACTCTTTAGGATAAAAGGCAAAACATGGAAGTAACTTGTGGAGAGGACCTCTAGCGGGAGATCCCTCCAACAATTGTTCGTTACGTTTGTATTATTTCAACTGGAGCCACAGAAACTGATGAATAAAGTTTCTTATTCAGCTACATTTCAACATATTTACAAATACATTGCTTTTGTGAGACACTGTAGCTCAAAAAGGCCATTCCTATACTGGATGAGCGTTTAATCTATTTTTTTTTAAACAATATTTTGTGTTACAAAGACTCTGACGCTCTCTCATAGAGCTTTTAAGAGGTCATATTAGCTACACTCCAGGCAGTCAGTGGACATAAAGTTGTTACTGTGATGTAGAGACAGTGAAGTTATAACTATGTATTAAAGATAAATGTATTACAGATTAATAACTCACCACTCTGAAACTCTTGCTCCAGTCTATGTTGCTAAGCCGGTAAAAGCAACATTTACAGCTGAACCGAAGCCATGTTTACCGGCTTCTCACGGCCCGCCCTACTCTGCGTCTGATTGGTTAGTAGTCCTTACCTAGCAAATGTGCAACTTGTATAAAATGGTTGTTGGGACAAAGATTTTATACAAGATACCTCTGTAGCTAAAACGAAGCGTTCAGTGTGCAGGATGACAAACATATGGTGTTTTTTGAAAATTAAACCATGTAAACCTGTTCTGGTACCACCTCTAAATAAGATTTTGAACCTGAAATGAGCATAATATGACCTGTTTAAGATTTTTCTTCCAACTCCTGTCCTTGCAGTTTCTCAGTGATGTATCGTTTCCATGACTCGTGAACCTCCATGTGCACTTCCAGGTCTGAATCTCTGTAAAAGGTTTTGCCACATGTTGAGCAGCGAATGGACTTTGTGCTTTTCTTTTGTGTCCCTGTGCAGGATTTACGATGATGGCTACTGGCAAACATCTCGCCACATTTCTTACAAAAATATGGTTTCTCTCCGGTATGCTGTCTCATGTGAACATTACAACTAGATTTCTGAGTGAAAGTTTTTCCACAGAAATCACAACTGAAAGGTTTTTCACCGGTGTGAACTCTGACATGTTGAACAAGGTGGCCCTTGTGATTAAACCCCTTGTTGCATTCAGAGCATTTAAAGGGCTTCTCCTCTTTGTGATTCTTCTCTACGTTATTTTTTTCTGGTGTGATTTTGCTCTCATTCTGCATTTTGCAATATTTTAAATGTTTGCTCACAGCAAAACTCTTCCCACATTTAGCACAAAAGTACGGTTTTTCCCCAGTATGCACCCTCATGTGAACAAGACGACTTGAGTTCTGAGAAAAGGTTTTGTCACAATAATCACAACTAAAGGGTTTTTCACCCGTGTGAATTCTTGTATGCAGAATCAGCCGGGACCTTAGTTCAAACTCCTTCTTGCACTTCAGACATTTAAAGGCTTTTTGCCCTTTGTGACTCTTGTCTACATGCCTTATAAGAATAGAGTCCCTCCTAAAGCGTTTACCACAAAAACGGCAGGACGTTTCTTCCCTCGGAGGCTGTTCCAGTTCCACAAAGACTTCCACACTACTGCCATGATGAGGAGACGATGAACCATCACTTTCATTCATGTTGTCTATGCTTTCGTTTACACTCACAGGTGCAGCGGGTGAAGACGGGAACAGCTCACAGTTAGCAGTTGGTTCTGATTTAGGAAGTGTGACTTCAGCGTCATTGGAAGTATCAGCCTCCATGTCCGGACTGATACACTGATCAACCTGCTCCTCTTTGACCTGTGGTTGATCTTGGACCTCCGTTTCATCCATAACGGGAATCTGTTCCACCTTAATGTCACACTGACAAAGTTCCTCAGAGACCGGCCGGGCGTCTATAGGACAGAGAAGACACACGATATAACTTGTTAAATAACCAAGTAATATCCAACACAAATACACTACTATTCTAGGCAGAGCTGCAAAAAAAGAAATCCATAAGAAAGAAAAGATTAAGCCCTAATCTTTTCTTTTTATTGGCCGGTCTGAGATATGGCTTTTTTCTTTGACACTCGGTCTAGAAGTGCAGTATCCCAGAGTCGCATCTTTATTGTTGATGTTGAGACTGGTGTTTTCCAGGTAAAGAAGCTGTCAGTTCAGCACATGTGAGGAGTTTGTTTCTCAAACTAGACCTTCTAATGTATTTGTCCCCTTGCTCAGTTGTGCACCGGGACTTCTCATTCCTCTTTCTGTTCTTATTAGAGACAGTCTGCGCTGTTCTGTGAAGGGAGCAGAAAACATTACTGTACGAGATCTTCTGTTTCTTTTTGCGCGGAATAGCCTTCATTTCTCAGAACAAGAGTAGACAGATGAGTATCAGAAGAAAGTCCTGTGTTTCTGGCCATTTTGAGCCGGTCGTGGAACCCACAATTACTGATGCTCCAGATACTCAACTAGTCTAAAGAAGGCCAGTTTTATTGCTTCTTTAATCAGCACAACAGTTTTAAGCTGAGCTACCATGATTGCAAAAGGGTTTTCTATAGATCAATTAGCCTTTCAAAATGATAAACTTGGATTAGCAACATGCCACTGGAGCACAGGGCTGATGGATACTGATAATGGGCCTCTGTAGATGTTCCCTTACAAACCGCAGTTTGCAGCAACAACAGTCATTTACAACACTAACACTGCATTTCTGATCAATCCGATGTTGTTAAAACATTTGAACGGTAGTATATATATATATATATATATATAAATATTTTAAACGTAAAATAAAGATGTTTTTCAGTCAGATGGTTTCAAAGCGCCACGGGGGGAGGAGAAGGATCAACTTTGGTTTTACAGCTATTATAGTTTAACTCGCGTTCTTGATTTTCTCCAGCGATATGTACAATACAATATGGACTGATCCATCTAAAGATATCTTCTTGGAGTTGCATGCTAACTATCTACCTAACAGCACTAGCTCCTGTTTGCAACGCTATTCGACTTAGAAGCTAGCAGCTAACTTACATTAAAGAGGACACAAACCTGCTGTGAGTTACATTAATTCAGCTGCTCTTTTCAGATGGTTGACTTCTCTCTTGTTGCGCTCAGCTTCATCCTGATACTCTGTCTTTTCAACAAGTCCACAGATTTGCTCTGCAGCCGCTGCCCGTCCGGTAAACGTGGAGGGTGGCACGCAGACATTCAAATGGTGAAAGAAGAATGAAGAAGCTCTTTGGCAACTGAAGACCACAGTTTAATGTTATATCTTTGGTTCAGTAAGATAAACTCAGGCAGGCAACGTGAGTTAACGCTTCCTGCCAGTTAAACGCACAGGATTCATTTTCACCAGCGCCCCCTGCTGTCGCGGAGGGGTCTCTTTCCTTTTAGCAGAAAAATTATGCTCTATTAGAAAGAAAACTATGTATTCCAAATATTGAGAAGGCTTACTAAAACTAAAGTTTATGTATTTTATAAAGACAAACACATTATTATTTTCCTTCCTTATAATAACCGGTGTGGCGCGGTGGTGCAGTGGTTAGCACTGTTGCCTCACAGCAAGAAGGTCGTGGGTTGAAACCCCTGTTGCCCCTGGCCTTTCTGTGTGGAGTTTGCGTGTTGTCCACGTGGGTTGTCCAGGTGCTCCGGTTTCCTCCCACCATCCAAAGATATGCAGGCTAGGTTAATTGCACAATTGTCGTTAGGTGTGAGTGGTTGTCTGTCTGTGTGTGGCCCTGCGATGGACTGGTGACCTGTCCAGGATGTACCCCGCCTTTCGCCCAATGTAAGCTGGGATTGGCTCCAGCCCCCCTCGACCCTGTACACAGGATAAGCAGTTGATGATGGATGGACTACAAACCGTCAAAACAAGTTTGAGATACTGAATGCAAAACGGGAATGCAGCTTGGTTTCTTTCCAAGTTTATTGCTTGCAAGATGTGTTTCTGCATTATGTGCAGCCCAAACTCTCTAAAGACAAGGACAACTCTTTAGGATAAAAGGCAAAAAAACATAGAACTTTGGGAGAGGACCTCTAGAGAGAGATCCCTCCAACAAGTGTTTGTTATGCTTGTATTATTTCAATTTGTATCCACAGCAACTGATGAACAAAGTTTCTTATTCAGCTAAATTTCTACATATTTACAAACAGACACTTTGTGTTAATAGACATATTGTTTGACTCATTTTAAGAATGTTTTTATCCTTGAATCGTGTTGTATTTTTCTCACGTTTTGTAATTTGGCTTCCTTTCGATTGGGTGTTGCAGCTCTACCGATTCCCAGATATTTTTGTTTCATATTGTGAAAAAGATACCTGATGAAGGTCCGTGACCTAAATGTGGCATCTGTAATGAAGTCGGTGCTGACAGGATGCAGGAGGTGCATATCATTTTCCTAGACAGCGGTCTACCAGGTGTGCATGAAAACACCTAATTTAAAAGTCCAACTTCTGGAAAGATGTCAGATTTCCACTCTCTCTTCACTATTCATTTATATAAACTTCATAAAACAAAAAATATATATACACAATACTTATGCTCAACTTAAATTTAGAGGTAAGTAAAGTAGAAAATAATGGAAATTCTCAAGTAAAGCACAAGTCCTACAAGGCCTACATCAGATACTTGGAAAAGTAAGCTTCCAAAAAGCCCTCCAGTAACAGTCAAACTTACCTCGTCTCAACATGCTAAATGCATTGATGCTGGTGTATTACTGCCCCCTACAGGTCAAATATTAAACGAACACTGAAAAAAAGACAAGATAATTCAATTACACACAGCCCTTATAAGTAAACACAAATTAATTCAATCCACTTCTGAGACAAAAATCGTAATTTTACCTTACACATGAATGTTGACATTAATAAAAATAAATTCTGTGCTTTGTGCTCTACATCATTTTATTTAATTATTATTAGGGAATATGTCAAACCCTGAAGTTTTGACAGTGGTATGAACTTTACAGGTGTGTAAATAGCCTATACTAGTAGAATTGTTTTCATTGCACTAAATCTGAAGTTGCTTTTGTCAAGGTTTGTAATTTTTCTTACAGGTATGTACCAGGGATGCAGCTACTGTACCGGTTTTATTTGTTGCCTGGGTGCCTATTCAGTGTTGAATCCTCTCTCGACATCCTGGTGTGGTTCACAAGCTGCACTCAGGCCAACAAAAAGGCAATTATTAAATTAGCTCAGAACATCAACAACACAGAGCTGCCCTCTCTCCCTGACATGCCACCCGGGTAGCCACCTGCTCACTCTACTGCCCACTGGGAGTCGCTATATATGTCTATTGAGGCCCATATCTCCAGTGAACAGGCCATTAAATAACTGGACTGTCGGAAACAATTAACTGTGGGGTGAATTTGGGACTGTTGCAGTATCATGCCTGAGTGTAAAGATCTCCATGGTTTATTTATATTTGCACACATTGTCTTTTTGCCAGCACCATCACAGCTGAGTACTGTTTTTACCAGTATGTGTGAATTTCTATTTTTTTAAACATTTTATTGTACATTGAGGTGCACTTAAATCTTGCTGAGTTATGTTCGATGACATTAAAGCATTCTGATTCTGACTGAGCATCTAAGCACTTTCAGACTGAGACAACAAGCACATTCCAAGATGAGAAGTTTATTGGATTTGTAGCTGTTTTTACAAAAGCATGAGGAGGGGAAAAAAATCATTTGGAGAGGTCTAACACAACGGTAGAATGTGCTGTCTTCATCTTAACACTGGTCGAGTGCATATCCTCAATGAGACACAAAATCAGGGTCATTCTCAGGATATTTTGGGAATCGTGTAAATACAAGTGCTCCTTCTGTTTTTGTTTTGTGGAGTAGCTTTTTGTGGCAAACAGAAAGCTGCTCAGCTGAAAAACAGCCAACAGAGAGGCCCAACATGATGCCTGGTAACATGAAAGACTCTCAGAAGATCAAAGTCACAACAGCAACAACGCCCTGGTGATCCTCAGACTTGGCACATCCCGGAAATAAAACGCTCATGTCAAAATGATGCTTAACCTTGTTTTGCAGTTAAAAGAAAATTATCTTTGATCCAATCCTCGTTTCACACATTTCCTTGTGTTATACAGGAAAGTACAATACGAAATATTTGCACATGTCAGAGCCCAGATCCAAAGAAATACTTTCATCATTGTAAAAAACTCAACTTTTCAAAGACGCCTTCATATAAACAGCAAAAAAAAAAAAAAGGTACATTACCAATACAGTAGGTATGACGTTACCACACACACAACTCTGCTGGTTACACAGTAATAAATAGAAATGATAACATGATTGTACAACCACACAATACATTAGCAACAGATCAGCCTACATCTACTCAGAGGACAAATCATCATACTGTAAATGGACATCATGATGTAGCCGTTCTTACAACAGTCATACAAGTTTTAGCACTTCTTTTAGAAAATCATTGTGTTCTTCTACTTGTTTAAAGTTCTGGGGGGAAATGCCACAATCTTGTCAGCAGTGTTCAAAGACTGTAATTTGGTAAGTACTAACAGGTCAAAGTAAAAAAAAAATGCAATCACAAAGGGAAATCTATCCCCGAAACACGGCTGATACACTAGATGGCAGACAAAAAAAGAAAGAGCATGCTTGACTGGAGTAAAAACTGGCAATACCTCAATCTTTCATGTAAAATGCCAGGTACTAGCTTACATGCACAAAAAAAAAAAAATGCTTTCTGCTTGTTAACTCAGCTTAGTATTCCTCATGTAAAAACGCAGTTGCGTTCATAAATATGTACATCCAAAGTCCAGAAGCAGGGTAAGATACAGACCTGGGTCAAAAACTGTTTCTCTTGCGTCAGAAGCCCACAGTTTCTAACTGAGCGTATAAGGGTGGGTCTATTTCACCCTTTTCAACATGAAGTATTTAGTTACCTGGGTATTTACCATCAGATTACAATCAGGAAGAGAATAACATTCAGTTTTTCAGTTGCAAAAGGGTTGAAGAACAATTAATATAGTTATGAGCAACAATTATTATGTCCTAGGATTGTTATTCAAAAGACATGGGATCATTAGGAGATCAGAAACTGGGACACTATAAACACAATATAGGTCAAGGTTTTCTATGCACATGTTTTCTTACTGTGATACTAAGCAGTTATGAGTCCCTGAAGTGGACACCAACAACCTAATTTTTGTTTTAAAGTGCAACAGTACAACATAAGTACAAGCCCAAGTACCACAAGCTTATCATGTACCTGCACTGCACCTAACCTGTGCAGAAAACCTAATGGGAAAAACACACCGCGCTCGTACACAGCTGGAAAACCAACCACAGTCCCATGAACAATTAGCAAATGCAGAGTTAAACTGTTCCATGTTGAGCAAAACACACACACACACACACACACACACACACACACACACACACACCCCATGTTCGAGCCCTTTAATTCAGGAAGTCTTGAATTGTTCATCTCCCTCCCCCATAATTCCTAGCAACAGCAATACCACTGTTGATGCTGTTAGCTGCTGCCAGCTCGGCTCCGCCTGCGACAGCCAGGGAGCCAAAAACGTGAACCTGTATTACACTTTAACACACATCTTGTTTCCACATCCACAAAACATGTGGCTGAGTTATGGTTATATTCTTCTTCTTCTTCTTCTTCTACTTGGTGTATGTTAACATACAGAAAAGTGTAGTTTAAGGGATGGTCACCAGTTAATAGAAAGAACACAAAAACAGTATCCAAAAACACATCCTGTCAACACAATGTCACATTATTTGTACACATTTGTTCTGTTGCAATACTGGAGTAATGATGCTCACACCCTTTCAAACTGCCCTTCTCACTGCCCACTCATACCAAAACGCACTCGTTTCCTGTTTGTGTCCGAAATAACCCAGCGCTTGCCTAAGCCAAACTGAGGAACTAAGGAAGACACTGTCCGACAAACCAGGGGGGGAAAAGAAAGTTCTGCTCCACAGCCAGTCCGTCTTGGAGCAGCGACCTTATTGCTACGCGAACGGAGCTAATAAGTACTCAGTGCATGCACGTATGGAAAACAGCCTCTCTGTGATGGATGCTGCACACAGCTGTAGCCAACTGTGCACAGACAGTAACGAGATGTTAAACAAAAAAGGTTTGCTCAAAGTTTTCTCAGAAATCTCGCAGGAAGCTTCATTAGTGTGAGCAATGCAGTGAAGTCAGTGCAGCTGTTCTGCACAGATGTCATGGCTTACTCCCGATTCACAGCAGCAAGACATGATGGGAAAACCTTCATTAGCTCGTAAAGAGCAACTGTAAACATATATCTTAATGGTACGTGTGTGTAGCCTTGTGAAACGGTCTACCAATAACTACGTTTTGCTTCTGCTGCTCAAATGTATTAACATTTATAACTGCAGAACTGATGGTTTATTAGATAGTTTACCAACATTAATAACTGAAAAAAAAAGAAAAACCTGGAAAACAAAAAGTTCTCATTATTAATGGCTTACAACTGATCTATTAAAGCATTAGTAAATGATTTATTATTCATTAATAATGCCATAAGAAACATCTTATAACCGCTTTATTAGAGATCTACGCAGTGAGATTCCTCTAGTTCTACTGCACATGTTTAACTTTACAGAGCATAGTGAATTTTGATACGGGTGTAAACAGAGCACCTCAAGACATAATACTTTTAATACTTCGAGTTTTGCTTTGAAGATAACGTCTATTATTACTTATAGCATCCTTTCTGCCTCAGTGAAGGAAAAGACATCACCTTATGGAGACAAAACCATGTAATGCATTTAGGATACAATTGTATTTGTTAGACTTGTAAAAACCTGCTGGCTGCATTAAACAAGGATGCTTTATCTCATCTATCTGTGTCGAGACACTGATGTGGAATGATTCAGGAAACACTTACAAAGCCATAAAACACATACTGTAGGACTGCAAATGGACTATAACAGCACCAGCCATACCACCAAATAACAGTGACATTAAGTAATAGTTTTGTGCATCACTTTATCTTCTATGCTACTAAAGAAATATGAATACTATACATTCAAACTACCATCAGGATCCAATCTTGCTTCCAAACAACCAACTGACCATCGAATGCGACTGGAGACTTCAGTTTGAGTTTAGTTTGCACACTTTGACAGCACAGTTTCTTCTGAGTATGTACTGAAGCGAGTGCTTTTTTATGAGAATAAATTGCATATTGGTTTAGTGTACAATTCAGAACCTTTGCATGAAATAAATGTTTTCTGTGAGTGTGACAGCAGAGAGCAGAGTCCAGTTTCAAATTCTACTTCCTGTCCACCACACAGGCATTTCTAGACTTTCTGCAGTGACACATGCAGTGGACAGCACTTTCAGATCCATGTTGTCATGATATAATCCTCATTTGTGGGTATTTAGGTCGGTGTGACACTGCAGCGTGTTATCACAACAACTGGGATAAATCCAAGGGAGGGGCAGGAGCTGGAGATACATCAGCACATTGAAAACACGGCGCACTACTGTGCTCAAAAAATTGAGTTTCAGAAGATAAGTAAAACAACAAATACACATCCAGCTGGGTTGAGTGAAATCAAATCTGAAAGCGTCAAACTACCGGTGACATTCTGCTTTCAACCAGTTTTATCTGCTATGAAAATCATGTTTCTGCCCTTTTGGGAATTAGTCGAGGCTTAGTTTGAAGACGCTGCTCAGGTCCAATACTGCAGGAATTTTACAGCTACATGTTTGTCACTGGTGAAAATCTCTGCCGTCACGTCTCTTTTTAGCTTTATACGCATGCATGTTTCCAGTTTACCCAAAAGGTTTCTATATGCTGACGAGATGCAGAATTTATAAAATGACTGATTATATAAAACATTTATAATCAGCCACCAAATTTGAAGATTTTGACCCATAAGCAACAGTTTGCTTTCATATTAGCTGCTAAGTACCAGATATATTTTTTCCTGAGTAACATCTGAGTAAATGCTCGATCCTTGAAAGAACTCCACACCTGCCTCCATCTCAGCATCAATAAAGGATTGAACATAAAAAATGAAAGCACTATTAATAAGCTGTGAGATCCCTGATCTGACAAAACTGGGGCTACAAAGAGAAAAACCTGAAAATGGAGCAAAGACATTCACCCTCAAAGCATCGTCATATCAGATCCATGTTAAATAGAAAGGAAAGGAAAGATGTGCATTAAATTTAGCAGAAGAACTCTAACTTGTCTCCGCCGGAGCCTGTTTCCAGTTGTTATGCTGTTGCAGTGTTGCAGGATGGGTTATGGATGATGGCGTATGTGTGTGTGGGATCATCTGTGGTCAAGTCCTTGCTTCACACACGACTTGCAGAGCAGGAAGAGTGGGGCGTTAACCGAGCTTGGTGATCTGTAGGTCTCCTTGTATCCATACTGTGTCGATAGAGGGCAAAGATTTTACTTTGTGATAAAAGTCAAAGAGCTGGTGTCCGTCCACGAATATCCGGAACCTCTGGTGCTCGCAGTGGATTTCAATCTGCAGCGAGGGAAGAAAAGATGGAGAGACCGGAGAAACAGAAAGAGCGACACAAGTTGTCAACAATGCAAGTTCAGTTTAAGCATTTACAGTTTATAATCAGTCCTTAAAGAAGCAATGATATTATCACTGGAGCATCAAACTGCAACACCGGGACATTTTGGAAAAATGTTATTCGCTTTCTTGCCAAGAGTCAGATGAAAAGTCTGTACGATAAATATGAAGATACAGCCGGGAGACAGTTATCTTAGCTTAGCACAAAGGCTGGAAAGAGAGCAACAGCTAGCCTGGCTCAGTGCAACAGTAACAAAATCCACCCACCAGCACCAGAGCTCACAAATTACATGATAACATTAACGTGTTATGAAACCAAATCATCAACCAAAGTACCAAAATGACAACAGCCATTTCACTCTTTGTGCTGAGCTAACAGGCTGGTGGCTGTAGCTTCATATTTAACAGATATAAGCTTGATACTTATCTTCTCATCTAACTATTGGCAAGAAAATGAATAAGCAAATTTACTAAAATGTTGAGCCATTCCTTTAACAATATTTTTCTCTTCTCAAACTTTAATCTCAGGTTTGTATGAACAAAGTCTAAATAATTTTTAGATTCACTATGTGTCCAACAGGCTCCTTTACATTGTGTCTCTTGTCCTAAAAAATGTAAGTGAATTAACACCGGGCATCTTAAAACTCTGCAGCAGTTAAACAGTGGTGAAAAGAGTAAACTGCACTTCTACTACTATGCTGATGAGAGTGGTGAGACTAAACCAAAAGAGGAAAGTTGCGGGCCATAAAAACAAAACAACAAAGCTGAGAGAGAGACACTGTGGGGTTGAGACACCTTTCACATTGTAATTAATTATTGTCAATATAAAATATTGATTGGTGCAGCTTTAACTAAATACAGAAAACAAGTACTGACAAAATTTTATGGGTTTAATGAGAAGGATGTTTAAAACCATCTGCCAATCCTCCCTGTAGACTCTAAAGGTTTAGCAAGTGCAAATCACAAGCTGGACTGATGCTTAATATCATGTTTTAGATTTAACATGTTCCACGACACCAAAACGCTGTCTAATGAATCAGCTAAAAGGGAGTCCAAGTCACTTTTGCTTACAAGCCGGGCTCATTTGTAGCTGCACACTGTGAACCCTCAAGAAACCAAACACAAAAATGCAACAGCGTAAACATCTCTCTGCATGGTTTGGACCAAAGAAAACAAACTTGTAGGTGTGATCCCACTTCCTGCAGTCCCGCTCTAAAACACAGCACATTGTGCGTCTAACCAAATTCAGGCAGTTTATTGGAAGCCATCGGCACGACAGCGTTAATCTGCAGCCCCCAGCTTTTGATAGTCATGACTGTGCTGACCTGCTTTGTCACACTCAAACCACAAACAATGACACTTTATCAGAGAGCCGACTTGACATAACCGGACACAGGGATCACCTCTAAAAATAATCCAAACATGGTAGCTGCTTGGTGTATTAGGCATTCTTTAAAAAGACATTTAGGACTAAATCTTCTTTCTTCTAATACAAATGACGATAGGTTTAAGAGTAAAATTCTCTAATTAAAGGCCGTTTAGTTCACTCTGGATTGAAATACGTCATCATTTATTTTTAGTCAAACACCATATGTGATGCTCATGTGCATGTTCAGAATTATCAGAGCGAACAAGTCCTCAGGTCTTATGAGAATTACTCATCTGTATATGTGCTGCTACTCAGCCCCTCACCCAACAAATAAGCAGCTGATGCTGCCCCTCATGCAGTTAACAGACCACAACACCGGACACAGCCTGTATATATGATGTAGCATGGAAAACATTTCCTGTTTGTCTCTTATTGATGCTGACAGCAGGATTTTACAAGAAAAATCCCAAGCACTTCAATGTTACAAAGAAGCAACTTTTTGCATGTTTTAGTCATTATCGATTAATCTGTCAGTTTTGGGGGTATGAACTAATCGGTTAGCATTTAATCCAAAAACAAATGCTCATACCAATTTTCCAGAGCCCAAGGTAAGGTCTTCAAATTGTTTGTTTTGACCCACTAACAGTCTAAAACCCAAAAGGTATTCATCTTTCAATGGTATAAAACTGTATACCCAAGTATATGGGTGGATACTGGGATTGGGTCTGTGAGAATTTTTTTATCTTATCTTTTCACTGTCTTTGCTCTTGTTATGTTTAGGCACCGTATACTGCCCTTTTGGACCTTATGTTGACTGCCTTGTTTGCACTGCTTAAATGTTAAATCCAAAACAGCTTTGATAGCACTCATGGCCTCCTGACAGGGTCGGTCAACACAAGTATTTAAGGGTGAATTTCCCGTTAAAACCTTTTCTGTTTCAATGTAATTCAATGGGTCTCATTTTTAATAATTTTGGCCATCAGTCCTTTTACTTCAGATAACATTTTACTTTCCATGATGATTCTATAGAAATGGAGATATGATGACACAGCTTTACAACACATATGCCTTTTTAACAATACTGCCTTGACCAATAAAATTACTATAGAATTTGTTGTAAAGATCCGTTAGATTTCACAGTGCTTCCCGAGTTCAACGCTGAGCTACTCTATTGATCTACTAACAGAAAGAGCACAAGCAAGCACTTTAACAATGCTCCTAACAAATATAAAAACGCAGTTGCTGAACAGATTCACCTTTGTTTATACTTTAAAATTAGCTGGTTCTGATAATAATGCTGACAGCCTGTCTGACCACTTATGTTACTTGCCGTTATGGACTCTCGTTGTAAGGCTGTGTCTGTACAGCCAAATCACAGCAATGAAACTAAAGAACTAATCGCCAAATAAGATCCAGTTTGTAAACGAATAGGTCGTAACTGTAACCATGATAATGAAGAACAGGGCTGAAGGAGGAGCATGCCCTCGGAAAAGAGAGCATCCCACCTCATAAAAGCATATGTTCAATAAGAACAATCAAAAACTCTCAACCTGAACCTGCTTGCACCCCAGGAGCACCACAAACACCTGGACAGTGAATCTGCCATGAGTACAAAAAGGATGTTTACCCTAAAGGGCTGATCGGGGATGAAGGGAAAGTAGGAGGTGGAAGCCTCCTCCCCTATCCATTTCCCAGAGATGCGGGCGCTGCGCATAAACTGGCGGTCAGTGAAGCGGACGGTGAGTTTCAGGGCCACATCATATGGATGTTCCTCCTTCTCTGAGTCACGGCCGCAGGTCAGACTCACATCAAAGCTGAGGGGGGGGGAGGAAAAAGAGGAGTCAGACAGGCAACATGAGTCCAATAACTAATCTGGGATAAGTTGAATGCATAATTCTGCTGCTGCTGTGTAAGACCAAACCAACTCTGTTAATTATGCATAATCCCTGCTGCTAGTTTTGGTGTATACCCCTCCCCTGCAGCTGTTTACACATAACAGTCTTTGCGTGAGCGTGTAGACATGATTACTGTAACAAACTTTCTGAGCACTGATATGAAACAAAGGAAACAGTTGTGTATTTGGAGCAGCTCTGCCAGCCAGAACATTCACATGAACTTTGCCATGAATACTGTGCCAGCAGCAGCCCCCGAACATGATGAGGTCATGGAGCTTTTTCTTCCAAGTTTGACACAAGTTTCCATTTAGGGTATAGACACACCCAACAAGTCTGCTTCACTAGGTCCCTCCCACTCTCTCTTTTCTCCCTGCTAGTTGGGGAACGCCCTGTCTCTGCATACTTAAGGAGCCACCATTCTCTCTAGCTGCCCACAGCATTACTCACTGTGCCCTGGAGTGCCTGGGCAAGTTTGACTGGCCTAAGAACAAAAGTCCATCTCTAAAAATCACTCAGCTTGCAGTATATGGATGAAGCCCTAGATAAGGAGCGTGTGCATGCATTGTTAAGTGTTATCTTACCTGTCTGGCTCCAGGTCGACAATGCCCATCACTATGATCTTCTTTCCTGGCCGCATGCCGCCCCGGATGCGCCCGCTGAATGGCACCGTCTGTGCAAAGTGCAATGAATTTATTAAGCACAGCCCGGAGCGAGCATCAAACAAGAATACTCAAGAGACCATTAAGGCGTCTTTCATACCAGGAGACGTGACAAATCCTCCTTGTCAGGTGAGATGAGGCCGGGGTTCCCCAGCGAGTCGTTCAGATGGTCGTCTTCCACATTCTTCAACACCAGTGACAAAAGACACAGGATGCAAACTGTCATTTATCGCTCTATCAGGTAGGATATAAACTGGCCTGGCTGAGGTTAAACACCCAACGTGAGGCTGCAGGCCTGTTTATCAATAAACACACACAGTGTGGCCTTGCATGCGGCTGTTCCCAACAATGACGAGGTGGCAGCAGACCTGTCATGTTGTTATCGGGGTTCCTGTCGCGAGCCATGCGAGATTATAAATTAGCCCTCTGCATGCGATGCAGCCTAAATACGTAGATTCAAAGCTGCGGTTGAGCGGCCTAGGTGAGCGCGCACCGCCGATACATTTCACCACGAACGTATTGGATTTCCTCCCCCGGTCACAGATGAAAGAGGAGTCGCCTTGCGCTCTGAATTCGCTGCGCACGGCGCTCCGTATTTACAATAAGCGCCGGATAATCGCCATAACAGAGCGCCTAAATCAAATCCACAGGCCGTTACGCACAGAAAATAAATACAAACACAATGAACCCACGCCCCAGTTCCCATTGAAGCTCCAAAATACTCACTATTCCGTCCTTTTCTGCTGCCTGCACCGCCATCTTGAGCAGAATAGCATAGGATGCTTGTTATGGGAGCGGAGGAAGCCCTGCTGGGGGGTGCGGTGTGTCAGCGTCGTGGCACTGACTCAGGAGGATATTCCTGTTACTGCCCCTAGTCCTAGGTCACCACGTCTGAAACGGGCCTGACAGAGAGCTCAGTCGCTTAACGTTTGCAGGACATCCCTCCGCTCCTGAAATGGGTGGATATCTGCTGACGTATGCTTTATAATAATTACAGACTAAAAGCTTAATCCCCGTCTGTTGGAGAAGGCTAATCAGACAGATTTTCCTCAACCCTTCACCCAATTAGGCAACGCGCTCCTTGGGCTTTTTATTTCTGCACTGGAACAACAATCCAGTTTATAACTTTGATTGAATAACTGGTTAGTGTGTGAGCGCCAGACTGATGCACTCTGGCGTGTCGCCTGGTCAGTTTAAATGTGATACAGCGGGGCTCTGGCCTAATTGGCCAAAGTTTTCACGCTCAATACTTCTGAATGATTAAACAATAGGCTACTGTAGGCCTCTGAGGCCACTACGAGCTTTAAATAAACCAGTTATCCAAGGAAGGTTAAAATTAAAGGCAACTGCCCGGACTTGGTCGAAGATACTTGAAGACGTTTTGCCTCTCATCCTCTCTCTTAAGATAACTGTTTAATGAGAATCTTCAGCTGTGAGCCTGGAACATTAATTGTTTTTCAGTGAATGAAGGGGAAATTTACATTTTCTCCGTTTTATTGACTTTTGCACACACACACACCACACCACTACCTTCTGTCTTTCCACCTCTAGCTGTCCATTACTGTGCATGCAAACATTTCTCTCTCTCTCTCTCTCCCAGTGTGTGTGTGTGTGTGTGTCTCTCTCTCTGTGAGGTTGATGCCTGTTTAGTTGAACTGGTTCACTCTGCCTCTTTGTGGACATTTAAAGGCATCACAAGCTGAAACAACATGTCAAAGGCCTTTCCCATAGATGTTGACGCATTAGCCAATTAAAAGCTCTTAAAGCGGGTTAAAACCAGGGATTTACTGCTACTTACATTACACAGTCCCATTAGTATAATTATATCATTTGACATCAAAATATGACATCTGAGGCAAGAAAATGCATACATTATGAACATGTGTGGCTAAAGTGGGACATAAAGCACAAATCATGGCACCACATTACATCCATAAGCTAGTTTTTACATCCCCTTAAAGTATTTGTTTTAACAATTAATCAAATTCAAAGCCCTTTTCACATAACCCACATGGTTGAATATAAATATCCAATTAAATTATGTTGCAGCAAGAGACAAGGAGAACACCAAAAATTTAAATACTCAAATATGTAGTTCATTACAAAATTACTCAATAAACAGTTAAAAGACAGTTAACAGTCACGTCCAATTATACTACATTAATCTGTATGGGTGCAGCAGCAGCAGACATAATAGACTTAATTGCAACAATGGACATCATTGCTGCCTGCTTCTCTGTTTGTCATTTCCAAGTAGACAAAACACTTAATTGTGTCTCCACACTAAAGCAGTGTTTTACTAAAAATAACATGCTTAATCGACCGTGAGCCAACTATCTGTTCAGTTTTTTGCAGTATGCCTCCTAATGCCCCAAGTTGTCTGAGATGGGGGCATTTGTGGAATTTCTAGAGAGCTTTTGGGTTTTCTGGGTCAGAAACAAGTCAGTTTATTAGGCCTGTAAAGCCTATTTAAACAATATGTAATATTGTGCCGTACAAATAAACTTGACATGTCATAGTCCACATGTACAGGGGCCAGAAATATCCCCTCTCTGACTGGTCTCTAGATCTCTCAGGATCTCACTGAGCCTAAATGGTATTTACCTGTGTTGTGTTTCTAAATGAAATTCATAAAGGATTTCTATGCTGTAAACCCTCTTGGAGCAGAAGGAAGACTTCCAGTGAAGCTGACGACAAAGCATCATCTTGTTCAGACTGATTTCAGGTACTGAACTGATCTGGTTTATATAATTAATCTACCTTTTTGTAAGCATCACTTTGTAACCTTGAATTAGGGGAGACCAGGGATGGTTGTAACATTTTTAACATTTCTGTCAGCAGCAGGGGCAGGCAAATTAGGAAGCATAAGCGATTTTGAATCAATGTCACTTGTTCTGGTGCAAATGACAGCAGGGGCATTGGGGAGGCAACAACAAGACAACCCCCAAAAAGGGAATGGTGGTGGCCACAGACAAATGCTCTCTCCTTATCCTTCCTGACCTTTGTTCTCTAGTTTTGAGTTTCTCTTCATGATGCAGTACCTGCAGCCCATTCACGTTGCACAGGCAGTCCAGCTTCTCCACGATGGCACATCCATAAGTCCTGTCGCAAAAAGGTGCGTCTCCCATCACAGTCTCAAGAGCATGGAGGAAGTACCAGAGGACGCGCCGCTAATTGAGGAGAGCTGGACAGTGCCGTAGAAAAGCATCAACCCAGCAGCAGGACAGCTACCTGCTCCTTTGTTTTTTAGGAGGAACAGGAGGAGCACTGCAAGAGCCCTACAAAATGACCTCCAGCGGGCTAATGGTGTGCATGTTTCTGACTAAACTGTCAGAAACAGACTCCATTAGGGTGGCATGAGGGCCCAACATCCTCTAGTGGGATCTGTGCAAGTTTGATGAGTTTAACTACAAAGCGGACAATGCTATAAAAAATAAATGAAGTAAAACTTTCTTTTTCCCCTCCAAAAATGGGCTGTGCCTGCCACAGGGTGCTACTTTTCCAAATGTGGAAAAGGATTAAACTGAGCATGTGCAGAGTGAATCGGGTAATTCATAACTTGTTCCTCATTGGAGAAACTGGACATGTTACAGCTGACCTGTGTTACAACCATCGACGGTCTCCCTTATCTGTAAAAACTGGAGATTCAAGAATCATTCACTCATTCTTCTTCTCAAACATGGAGGCACAGGAGAAATAGCTTTTTGAAAGATGCTTACCATCCACCATCAAGCTGTTTCTGCTACTTTAAGGCCTGCATTTTTTCACCAGTTCAGCCTGAACTAAATAAAGTGACATCTAATGAACAAAGGTATTCTTGACAGTATGTTAAGTACTCGGGTAAATTAGTTGCTTTGCTCCCTTAAACATTGATGGTCACGGATCAATGTCCCTGTGCAGTCCTGTCTGTTGTGCAGTGATGAGTCTCTTGTTGTGTGCTTCCATCTTGTGGTTTCTTTGGGAATTACATCATGACCTGAAACCATATCTTCAAAAGATTCCCCACAAAATTTTGTTCATAAATCTCCTTGGCAGAGTATTGATGAGAGAGGGCGTGCCTGGGATGGAAGTGTGGGAACGTTTTACTTCTTTCAAGATGAACCAACCTGATATATCTTCACACCTCGATGAAGTAAAGGAGAAATGCAACCTAATAATAAATTAAGATCGTTCCCTTTGTTTCCAGATCAGTTTGACGTCCTTGAAATGTAATCAACCAGAGTCACAATGAACTAAACTCATATCACCCATATGGTTAAGTGTTTTTTTTATGTAAGTGTTTTTTATTTGTTAGCTGCCCCTGTACACAGATTAGTTGATGTGGTCTGCAGCCCACATGCGGCAGCTCTCTGTGGTCTAGAATTGGCAATAAATAATACAGATCAGAGAAATATCCAGAATCATTCTTATGTCAGTCGTTGCTCTTGACAGTCAGTATGTAAAACAGAGAGCAGTTGGTCCGACTTCAGTATTAGAAGTCCCATCCATCCCCCCCTCTCTCCCCCTCTCTCGCTGTATCTTCTTGCAGAGACCCAGCCGGCTGCCCGGTCCGCCCATCTCCCTGCTGCCATGGCCGCGGAGGATACCGGTCAGGATGATGCGACGGCCGGTCATGCAGACTGCACCGAGATGGAGGAGAGGGTGAGCTACATTTGGATCATTTAGGATGCTCTCTTTGCGGAAAGGAGTCAGTCTTCTGAAAGCAGGCCTTCCCAGTCCCTGACGCGCCGCTGCAGCAAGATGGAGATAAACTCTGCAGGATGTGCACCGCAACGAAATTCAACCGCAACGATTTATCTTATTTGATTTTGGCACAATATTCATCTAGACACTTAGATTTAGAGGGAGGTAGGATGAGCTTTATCGTTCAAGCAACGGGGAAATGCGGGGGGAGCGAGGGAGTGCCGTGCATGGCACTGCTGCAGAGCTCACGTCCTGTGTGACGCGCTGATGTGAAAGGGAGAAGTGAAAGTGCAGCAGCTGGTCGGTCGGTGGATGTAGGCTACAGAGGCTCAGCTTATAAATAGCCCGACAGTAACCATCTATCTTGAACAGTTAAGAGTCTCACTCGCCTCGTTTTCTGTTGAATCCGGAGAGATTTGAGCGCGGCTGTCAAGCCCGTTTTCTTCCACTTTGCGGTGACGCAAGTTGGCAACAACTTGGCAGGAACGGTAGGAATTTTTTCTGATCAACAGAGCAGAGCTGCGCCGAGTATGAATGAAAAGACAGGCTTTGCTGGGCTCATTAAGGTTATTATCAGAGGAGCGTGTCCAGCAGAGAGCATATAGAGGCACAATGTGGTGTTTTCTCCAATTATTGGCCTGTTCATCATTGGGGCTGCAACTAAAAAACAGCCTACTATTGGTTTTCTAACAATTCTGTATTTGAAAGAAATAATCAAGCTCTGAAAATGTCAGAATCACAAGTTACCAGAGCCCAAGGTAATGTCTGCAGCTGGGTTCATTTAGAATGATCGACAATTAATACCAAAGTATTAATTTGATCACAGTAAAGTGTTAAAATCAAGTTAGTCTGACAACTTGTGAAGCTGTAAGCAATTCTTCTGAGTAAAGCCACCTGTTACAGGCTGTGGAGAAGGGTGTGTGTGCATGTACAGTATGTATGTGTGTGTGATAGGTGGGTATTATTCAGAGGAAAGCATCCGTTCTCCACCTGCCGGCAGGCGAACTGAACCCGTTCTTCCACTCTACACTAACTTGACTGAGTTGTTTGTGTCAGCTGATGTTCACTTGCTCATTAGTAGTTGTCCTTAGTCTGTGGACTCACTCATCAGCTGCTCTTCATCCTTTTGACTCTATCTTCTCTCTGGGTGAGTGTTAGTTTAAATTGCTGCTTTATCTTTTATCTAAGTTGACATTTACTGCCACTGTGTTTTCCTGTGGATGAGTTGACTTTATCTTTGTGGCTGATGGATCAGAACTGTGTTTAAAATCAGCTTGAGATCTAAAATGATAACAACCTGCAGTAACCACAGACTAATAGATGGTGGGATTTGTCTTGGTGCAGGGTGAAGTCAGTTAAAATGAACTTTTTGGTAAATGACTTCAAAAGACCATCAAGGCATGCATGAGATATAATGGGATTGTTTTCTAAATTGGCATGGCCTCTTAATTATTTATTTGTTGTTGTAATTATAAGAGTTAGAGTATCAGCAGGTTCCCTCTTAACCCTTTTTTAAAATGTTCAGGTACAAAATAAAGAGAGAACAGACATTCATTTATCTGAAACCATTTTACTTTGAACATCATTGTCTGCCACAGTAACACTGTAAATACATATCCTATAATAAATTGTTGAACAAATATTTAATTTAATAATGCATTTAAAAAATGAACTGACCATTTTTAGGTTTTGCATGAAAGTACAGGTATAGACCTCTAAACCTGTTTTGAACCCTCAATTTCTGTGTAACTTCTGTGTGTGACAAAAGTTTATTTATAAATTTCATCTTTTCATTAGAAAGAGCCTGTCAAAACATTGTTCATGAACATTTTGCTTTGTTGGTAAGCCAACACGTTCTCACTCCCAAGTCATCACATACGCTTGGTCAAGACCTGTTGACGTCAGTTTGTAACGCATTAGGGGAAGCCCTAGGCCACTTATGGACTTATGAACGCTAAATGTAGGTGTAGAATATTTAACACAAAATGTGCGAGTAAGGAGGTAGTTGAAACTGGACTTTCACCCAGGAGGCCGGCAATATAATAATAATATTTTTATTTATGGTCTTTTTATTAACTTATGTAGGCCTAGGTTACGTAGGTTAAGTAAGTTGCGCAAGTTACACAAGTTACAAGGTACACAAAACTTAACTTACGTAAGTAATAGGCTTATTGTTATTTTAACCCACGCCACAATCTTTTTGAAAGCCTAACCAAGTAGTTTTGATGCCTAAACCTAACCAAATTGTGACATTTCACAACGTTAACTACTAGTTTTATTTTAAAGGTCAAACCAGACGTTGCATATTGTTGCCAACTCGACTGGGGACCCCTACACCCAGGGCCTTAAAAGGTGACACAAAGGGGTCTTGACCAAGCCACTATATGACGAGCTGGGAGTTTATTTAAAATTGTTTCATCATCCTTAGTAGTGATAAGTGAAATTTGCTTTATCATGCTTACTTAACATAATGTTATGATTTATCTGATGTACTTCACACAACACTCTGCCACGCCCACCTTAGCAACCTCAGACCAATCAAAACTATTGTTACATGTCAACTAGAGTTGTAGCTACAATGCAAGATCAGTAATTGTGAATGGCTGTAAAATATAATATATATATATATATATATATATATATATATACAGTGTTCAGGTTAAATGTGAAGAGAAAATATAATTTTAGCAGTAAATTGCTGCAAATACACCAATGAGCCATAACAATATGACCACTGACAGGTGAAGTAAATAACACTGATTATCTCATTATCATGGCACCTGTTAGTGGAAGTGAACATTGTGTGTTTAAGAAGCAGAAAATGGGCAAGCATGAGGATTTGAGCTACTTTGACAAGGCCCTAATTGGTGATGGCTAAACAGCTTGGTCAGCGCATCTCCAAAACGGTCTGCAGGTGTCAGCGCCTATCAAAAGTGCTCCAAGGAAGCAAAAGCAGTGAACTGGTTATAGGGTCATGGGCCAAGGCTCATTGTGCATGTGGGGAGGGAAGGCTGGCCCGTGTGGTCCGGTCCTACAGACGAGCTACTGTAGGTCAGGTTGTTGATGAAGCTGATGCTGGTTCTGATTGAAAGGTGTCAGAACACACAGTGCATACACAGTGGAGTCCATGCCTCGATCAGTTTTAGTGAAAAAAGCGAGACCTACAATCTGACCAGCAGGTGGTCATAATGTTGTGGCTGGTGCACATCACATTATGACAATAATGTCAGTATAAATTTCCTACAAATATTTATTTGAATGCATTTAAAAATGAACTTCTTATGTTGTATGGGTGTGTGTTTCCATGTATTGGTGTCTTTTTGTCTTTTTTGTGTGCAAAGTAATTAAAAGAGATTGTTTAGGTTATGCATGGATGTAAACGTATAGACCTATGAGCCTGTTTTGAACCCTCAACGTCTGTGTAACCTCTGTGTAAGAGTGTGTGCACGTGGCCCATCTGAGCTTAAAATTGTGGCCCATTTTAGCTTGCTAATTAAGGACCAGTACTTAAAATGACTATTTTCACAAAAATCTGTTTTTTTTATAAATTAGCTATATAAAATGTCTTTTTTTATTTGAAAAAGTCTGCCATAACATTGTTCATAAACAATTGGCTTTGTTGGTAAGCTTATTTATATTTGCTTTATCATCAAGTCTTTGCTATGTCATGCTTACTTACCGTATAATATATCTGAGGCGAGTTCAATCTCAAAACGTTTAGCAACGTTTTCAGATTGAACGGCATGTTTCCTTGAAATGTTGCGCAACGTTCTGGCATGTTTGCTATGTTTGCTAGGTGTTACCCAATCAGCTGCAACAAGTTTGTAAACACAACGGCGTTAAAAAGAAAATGCAGTGCGCTTGCGTACACAACAGGGTGGTCAGGGTGATGTACTGCGTCTAACACTCTGCCCCGCCCACAGTAGCAGCCTTAGACCAATTAGACATGTTACGTCTAGCAACTAGCATTGTTGCAACAGTGTAAGATTAGTAATTTTGATTAGCTGTAAAATATTAATGAGGTGGTATTATGCTTTTTGGCTTTTCCCCTCTCCTTTATTGAGTTATATCTCTTTTTTGTGCATGTAACAGGTTTGCAAAGTGTCCAGCCCAAAGGGAGTTCCCATCTCCCACAGAAAGCTCTGCTCTGAACCGCTTGAAAACAGCTCGTTTGTAGTCCAGTCCTTCACTTCCTTTACTTGTGACGTCACAATGAAAACGCGCCAGAAAGCTTGCCAGGCGGCTAGCGGGGTCAGGCACGCCCTCAAACCAAGCTAGTCTGAGCGGAGGCCCTTTGGCTCGACTCGCCTTTGTTTGGTTTTCCATTGTAGAAATGTTTTTTTTTTTGTATCATCACACCTCCGTCGAGATTATAAACTAACTAAAATGTGACGTGAAAATACGACAGACTGCTGATTGGTCAGAGAGAATCGTCACTATTCACTGCATCATCATTGTGTGCGCCAGACAGAGGCCAGCAACAGAAAGTTTTATATTTTACAGTTTTCGTATGTAATTTCGTCACTAAATCCACTTCTGAGAAGTTTTGAGGTGAGAAATCAACTGTGTAGATTTCGAATATTGACAGTTTTACGAGAAGTGATGGCCTGTGCCAACCCGCGGGAGGAGCGTGTGAGGCCGGCCAGCCGCCCGCTCACAGAGCCCTCTGCTCCCGCCGTCACACAGACCGCTGCAGCAACAACGGCAGAGGAAAACACAGCTGGAAGGTTTTAATACCGCTTATCTGTCTTTACATTCTGAATAATGTTGAAATGAAAGGCGTCGCTATGACAACAAGCTACGTACTATCTCTGGGTACTGTCTGCAATGGAAAACGGAGCAGGGCCGAGTAGAGTCGAGTCTATCGATTTACGCTATGGTAGCATTTTGCAGCATAGATCATCAGAACACCGGCAACAGTTCAACGTTTAGTCCTAAAAGACGATGCAACTCAGACTCTGTTTGGGCCTGGAAATTCACAGTCACAACCTGTAAGTAGGCTTTATTGGTTGTGAATTATATTTAAAATAAACACGGCAATGTAACTTCACAGACTGGTCAAGTGCGGAGTTGTTGTAAACGTTGGCTGACACAGCTAAAGTTATAGCTATAATGCTAATGTTACACCTGATGTGAAAGCTACTGAGCAAACGTTCAAATTGTTTGGCCAATTTTTATGTAAAATTGAGTTGAACTATGGTGATTTTTGTAGTGGTTTATGGTAAGATGTGGAACAATGATGTTGTGTGGTTGTGGACTTGTGAGTAACTTATACCACCTACTAGGTTACGGTGGCAGTCTGAAGAGGCTTTGATTTGGATCACACTAACTTGTTTCTTACGACCCGCCCTTCTCTGCTTCTGATTGGCTAGTAGTCCTTACCTGGGAACTGCGCATGTGCAACTCCCAACAAAGATTTTGTACAAGTAAGATGCATCACTCAATCACTGTAGCTCAAGAGCGGAGCGTACAACACACAGGGTGAAAAGAGGAGCTGCAGCAATGTGCAGTATGAGAAAAATATGGTGTTTTTTGAAAACTAAACCATGTAAACTTTTTCTGGTACAATCCCTAAATAAGATTTTGAACCTGAAAATGAGCATAATACCACATCTTTAAAGCGCTAAGAACCTTATTTGCTCCATTTTAGCTGACTCCTCCCTATATTTTGCAGATGTGAGCTATAGTGCCAAAGGTGAGGCCAACCGAATGCACCAGATTACACAACGCAACCTCCCTAATCTCCTCACTGTAAAATGAGAGTTGCTGGATTAAAGGAGGGAGTTAGTTGGAGAGCGGGGGAAACCCGGAAAAGAAGACCGTTATTAGAGATTACTGTGCAAAGGATTGCTTTACGACCCAAATACTTCTGTCTGATGAAGCTTGACAAGATGCAAGGAAACCACCATGAATATCAGAGAATGAGAGCTGTTTCTGTATGTTGTTGTGCCAGAAGTGAGATTCATCTTGGAGTTTTTGGTGAAAGAGCAAAGTAGTTTCTTCTTTTGTAAAGTACTTGTGCAGAATCGGGGAGCCATTTAGTAATTGGATGGTTTTACAGTGAGTAATGTTGTTTTAGTCCTTCTGATGGACCTACAAACTTCTACAGGAGTTAAACGTAGTCGGGCAGCATATGTTGTTGAATAGTTGTTTAATTTATAGTTTCTGAGAATGACTTTTAGGATAAGCAGTTGACGATGGATGGATGGATTTTGTAATGAAAGAAATGCATTTTAGCTAACACATTTAGGGTGGTTAATCAGCAGCATAATACAGCTCAAAAGCAGTGTGTTACTGTAGAACAAAACCTGCCCGATGTGGTGACATAAGCAGGAGAAATGATCTAAGTTGAGAGCCTTGTAATAAACCATACAATATGATATGAAATGATATACAATACATTAGTCTGGTGGTTTAGGGATGATCACAGAAACATGTTATTGTTTGGCTCCAAATTCCTTTACTTGGCCAATATAGCTGATTCTGCATCTGGCTGAGGTAAATGTGAAAATCAAAGAGGGAGGCTTATCAACTTTGGTCCTTCTTAGCATTAATATTCCAGTAATGGGTAAAGTTTTAAGAGAAGATGCACTGGCTGCATTATCTCAGTTGCTTTTGACTTCAGTTTGTATTTTTGAAATATCACAGCAGGTCAGTTGAGTATATCTGTTTACTGCAGTATTATTGTCAATGGAAATTTCTACCACTCCACATTACTCCACATTTTGATAAAATGAACCTCTGAAAATCAGATTGATCTCTTTAACAATTAAAGGAAGCCCTTTTTTTACTAAATCAGTGACATTTTTTGTCAAGCTGACATTATTTAACTGAGACTCTTCATATAAAACCTTCCTTCGTGCAGGAACAGTTTATGACAGCAACACTGATGTAGATTAATTCCTTCCTGCAAACAGTATTTCATGTTCAAAACAGACACTTTCTTTTGCTTTAAAGATGCACCGTAAACAGACCAGCATCAAGTCTCAGCCTTGTGAGTTCTTGTTGTCCTTGTGTCCCGTTTGCTCGGTTCATTTAGTGAATTTTGAAAATAATCAATATATGCTGCAAACAGGCAGTCCCACAGATTATTATATATGTTATTGATGTTTAACAACCTATTGTCCTGTCTTCCAGCTGAAGGAGGGGAATATGAAGGTTGATTTGGAGGCTTCTCTGCCCGCTGGACATGCGGATTTCGCTATCCAGTGTCGAGATGTGTGCCGGTCGTACGGCAAACTGAAGGTCCTCAGCAGCCTCAACCTGACTGTACCACAGGGACAAATGTGAGTGGAGCGCACTGGCTCATGTGTGTCATCATGGCTGGCATTTCAGACGGTGTTCCTCGATAGATAAGGCTTTTATCTCTTTATCTATCTATAAAACTAAACCCAGCTTCAAAGGAAAATTATCTGTCCTTGTGCTTGATTATTTTTTTCTGTCTGGTCAGTTAAAATAAATTCTTATTACAGTGGACGTCACAAAAAGAAAGAAACGATCTGGAATCAGGGTGGCAGTTGCAGAACGCAAAAGAACCATAAAAACAGAAGTATTAAAAAGGCTGAAAAGCTAACTACACCTACCGTTTAATTAAATTGTACTGTTAGATGCATTTAGAAACCTTACACCTCCACCTCTCCCCTTGTAGCACTAAACAGGCACAAACAATGGACTTGCCCTTCTCCTCCCAGACGGCAGATGTGTTCCCATCATGCAAATGCAGTTGGCATTATTGTGTGTCTGTCCAGGACCCGGCTGGAACTCTAGAAGTCTACTCGCCTTCTCCTTTGTCATGTATCTGCTGACTGATCCATTGCCAAAACAATTTCCTGCAGGACAGTCAGGTTAACCTTAAATAAATCTACTTTGTTTGGCTCCTTAAAGCTGGATCAGGAAATTCTGTCACCCCAAAGGGAAGTGAAAGGAACTCGTCATTGCAAAGACATTTACGATATGTTATCTCAATTGGGAATGGACTCTGTAATGCAGATCTAGAAGTTCATAGAAGAACTGAAATACAAAATTCATGTTTAGTTAGTGTTGTCTGTCATCCGTCATTTGTCGTTTCTCTGCGCTTGAGCTTCATCAGAAAGGGTTTCTGTAGGTTAACACGTAACAGGATCACTTTACTCACACATACCTGAATTCCTGAAATGAGGAAGATTGGTGGAAAAACTAAAACCTTGAGTGAGAAAGAGTTTCCACTCATTTGACATTGTTTACTTTTTCCCGAACTGCGTACATACGTACTGAATCTACTGGAAAGTGATAGATATGAACAAGGCTGTCACAAGAAGCTTTTATAGCAGGTTGGATATGTGCTTGATGACAAAGCTGATAAAGTTTTGCACCTGGAATACATACAGAGTCTTATTTAGAGGTATGGTGCATGTGATCTGTTTTTATTGTTATTGATAATTTATTGATATTACATTACTGCCCTTTTATTGAGTGTCTTTTTGCAATGAGTGAGCGGGAGAATCAGTAAGAATAATATTTAGAAATAAAGGCCCGTTATAGTTATAAATAATTCTTCTAACTATGTACATTGTATTCTCCCATGATGTGTTATGGTTATGTTTGGTGTGAGTACACATCTGATCACTTCGTCAGACTCAAGGAGGAACGGTTACTTTCTAAAGCGTTGCTAGTTTTCCAGTTGATGTTGGTGATGTTCAACAATCACACAAGAAGCTCTCTATCAAAGAGGCACAAATACAAATCGGTACAAAACGTGTAACATTCAGAGATCTGTGGTTCTGCTGAGATTAAAACACAGCAATAATTATTTATTTACATTTTATAAAATACACATTCACTTTTATTCATTGTCTTGAGTGAGACGTTCTGAGTGAAACAGTGATGTTTTGTTGGACAGTATCTTACACAATCTAACTGTAGGGCCTCGTAAAAGCACTGGTATGTCACGTTGCCTGCAGTCACTGTTGAGCTATCTAATACAGTCATCTGGTGATCTTTAGGGGCTTACATAGACATTATCTATTTCCTTTGTTTAAAATATTTATAAGGAACTCTTTGAGCCCCCCCATGCCTGGCATTATGTGTACAGAAGCTATAGTTTCTCAAAACATGGTCCTCATTCCATTCAGCACAAACACACCATTGTTTGTGTGCTCGAAGGAAAGTCCAACATCTGCTGACAACATGCTGTTGACAATAAAAACAGATGATAAATAAACAGTAACTTTTACATCTTTACTAAAAGTTGTGCTCTTGATTCTGTGTTGCAGTTATGGCCTTTTAGGGCCCAGTGGATGTGGGAAGACCACACTTTTGAAATGCATCGTGGGAACTCTGAAAATCTCACGGGGTCATATCACTGTTTTAGGCAAGCCGCCAGCGTTCCCTGGCCATGATGTGCCGGGGAGGATGGTCGGATACATGCCACAGGTAAACAGCACATCCTCAAGTGTATCTTCCACACATTAAAAGGTATATGTGTGTTTGTTACATGGCTTAACGCTTTACTGCTCTTGCTTGTATAGATTAACCCACTGAAATATACTCATGTGCCCAAAGTGTCATAAAATATTTGGAAAAGCATCAGATTTTCTGCAAGTACAAGGCCTTTAACATGAGGTCATTATTTTCTGTAAATAGACTTCCCGTTGTCCTTATTCTTAGCTGTATGTTCAGTCAGAAAGCTTCCTTTCATGATTTTGGTTATTAAACTGATCTTAAATTCAGTGTAGGTTTAAGTAGGCAGGGGAAGATCTTAAATTGTGGTTGCTTTTTGTAAAACCTGCAGGTTCCTTGCAGCTTTCTGTTCTGCTCCACATTTAAACCTTTGTCCAGTGAAGGTTTTTTAAAATGTGTGTTTTCCAAACAAAATTCTCACCCCACTACTCATAACAGCGGTAGTGCCTTGCTCAGGGACTTAAGCTCGGACCTGCCCAGTACCGGGTATGACATTTGATTTTTGTGTGAAAAATGCAAATGAGAAATCCACATCTGATCCTAGTATTTTGTCACCCTATGCATGCCACACACCTCTGTGAAGCTAGGAGGCTCAGCCGAACCAACCATTTTTATCCATACATACCAAACCCCAAGCACAACATATATATATATATATATCACAACATAAATTGCTCTGTAATCACTGTACATGGCTGCAGTTATTGCCTTCTAGGTATCTCTTCTCTCATCCTTCATTGCAGTCGACCACTCTGATGAAAGCTCAGCTCTAGCTCTGACCAGCTGTGTAACTCAGAACACTCAAATCACTAAACTCACAGGCCTATTAGCCAGGTAATAATAACAACAAATGCACCAATTTACATTTACAGTTAAAACCACTGACTTACTTTTGCCATTATTGCTGTTTTCAGTCCAAAAGCAGCTGTTTTCTGTGTGTATAAATATCTGAGGCCGTCATCTTGGTATTGCGGAATACCTCTGAACTCTTAGGTTTCGTTTCTCTCTCAAATTGAAGATAAACAAAAGTAAGACCAGCGATCAGGTGCCATAGCGAAGTGGACAGCTACATGCTGCATGCTGATTAATACTGGGGAAGATGTTGGACTTAGGAACATTCTTAAAATCACAACTTAGTCGCTTGGCCCCGCAGGGGTGCTCTGCACTCCTCAGGGGAACAGACAGGGAGACAAGGGCACCGCGAGTAAATGGAGGCGCTCTATGGATAGTAACCATGGCAACGGCTTCTGTGCACTACACAGCTGTAGCTTATTTAACTTATACACTAACGTTACCTGATAGACCTTCATCTAGTTTTGCGGGGATGCTCTGCCATGCAAATTCCCTCCTGTGGATGTCATATTTAGTAAACAGTAACAGATTCTGGAAACTCACAAATAGCGAGGGTCAGTTTCTCTTCCAATAATTTGTGCTGCACGTCGTATACAAAAATTCTAGACAATTCAACTTTGGCAGCGGGCGGATGTGTGCATGAGGCGAGCACCACCACAACAATTCACCTCACTCTAACAGGGACACTTGCTGCTTAACATAAACTGTTTTTGCTGAAACCTTATCAGAAAAGAAAATCAAGAAAATAGATTTATATATGTTAACCTGTTGCACAGAAGGTTCCTGTTAGGATGTTATGATCGTGGCTCTGGACTCTAACTTATTTTAACAAGCTAGATAAAAGGTAAAGACCTGGCAGTGGCAAATAGCTTTGGTTTTATATTTGATTTGATTACATTAATGTTTAAGCTGAGTTTCACAATAAATAATCCAGAATTATGCATCTAGGCCTGTTATTACTGATTAATTTTGGGTATGTTATTTTAGGTGTCTGTTTCCAAGAGGTTAACTCGGCCTCTGTTGCAGTCAGTGACCTGTACCTGAGTGTTTCTGCAGTCCAACTGGATATCTGATAAAGCTGATAACCTGTGTGTAGCATCACATTTGTCCCTTCAGGAAGTGATCTGTGACCCAGAGGAGAAGAAATGGGACACTTCCTGCAAATACAAAGCCTTTAACATGACACCTTCATCTGTTCCCTGGGGTGTAACTGTTGCACTGCTGTGGTGAACATGGCTTGTGTTGTCTGATGCAGAGAAATTCACTGACTTGAAACCTTTGACTCAAACAGAGAGACTAGCAATATACTGTAAAAATAAAAAAATAAAAAGAATATACTTATTTGTTGTTACGGGAAAATGTGCTCATGAACCATTACTTAAGACCTTAATCCTTCAAGATTAAATAGTAACTCAAGAAATGCCTGCAGTAATCCTTTCTGTGACAGAGGTATTCTAAGAAAATCAGTCAAAGGTCTCTAAGTGCTCAGAAGGAAGCAGCGCTGATACAGATCTGCAGGATGAAATAAAACACACACTACCTTAGTAAATCTACTGTGTTTATCTTTGGGTGTAATATTGTAGTTCTATTTATCCCAAGCTATTGAAATGTTTGTTTTTGTGATGGAACAGTATTGTGCTACATATTTAGTTTTTAGATACAACATTGGACATTTAGTTTTTTTATCTGTCAATTTATGAGCAAGGGACTGTTGGGAGAGATGTCATAAGACTGAGGCTGGTTATTAATTCTAATGCTTTTTTGGTACTGATTGAAATGTGTCCGTGGCTTAGAGTCAACTGTGAAGTACCAAAAGCTGGAATCAAATATTTGCTCTGATTCGTACTTTTCTTTAGTTATTCTGCGATCAAATTTGATATAAGAACAAATCTGACCACTTTTAAGGTGTAATTTATTCAGGTAAAGCAGAATTTGTCTGATAAATTCTGTGACATCTATGATTAAACATCCACACACATACAACCTCTTAAAACCTTGTCTTTGCGTTGCACAGGACCTGGCGCTGTACAACGAGTTCACCATCAGTGACACCCTGACTTTCTATGGCCGAATCCACGGCCTGACGTGGAGGGAAACCCAGACACGCATGGACTTCCTCGTTGACATCTTGGATCTACCTCAGAAGCACAGTCTGGTCCGAAATCTCAGGTAAAACCACATGTAGGAGGTGACAGAATGAGTTTAATATGCAGTGATTTAAGTCTGTTTTTTTGGGAACATAATACTGTATGCAAGACTGATTGTTGGTCCATTTCATTGCCGCAGCATTTACACCAGAAGTTGTTTGTAAAACCACTTACCTAAAGGTCAGTAATTTGTGCTTAGTGAAACACAGAGATGATGATTTATAGATGTTAGATTCAGGACTGGTGAGCTGAAGCCAAATGCAGTATATCTCTAGATACAGCCAGTTAATGAAGTGAGATACATGATGTCTGTGTACTTTGACACCTCAATAACCTGATTTAATGTGCACACTCAGACAAACACAGTCAAGCATTATCGCTTTCTCCTCTACAGGTTGTAAACCCTGCACCCACAAAACAATATGACTTTGTCTGGTAGGGAGGCGGGCGGTGATTGTTTCCAGATTTGACTGACACCAAGCAGTCCAATCATTTTAAAATGTTAATTTGGGAGTAGTGGCTTTATATGCTGCAATACTATGATTGACTTGTTTTTTTAAAGTCTGTATTGGGTTGTGTGTGATGACCTTCTTAAAATAACACACACAGATCCTGGTCACTAATAAAACAGCAAACATTTTACCTCAGTAACATGATTAGATTTGTCCTGTGTGGTGCTGGGTAGTAAATTGGTCAGATAAGATGAAAAATAAAGTTTTGGGTCTAAACGCTCCACTGGTTATAGTAATTATAAGTTATCTCCGCCAAGTGTTTTGGATGATGTTAAAATAAACATAAAAAGTCATCACTTATAATAGATTTTTACAGAGCTGTGACTTTGTAACCAATTCATAATTTTAATTGGAAAGACTTGTCAACGCAGGCTAATGAACTATAAAATGGATTTATCTGTCATTTGGGATAAGTCGCAGTGCGTTACTGAACTCTCTGCCCTGTCAGTCCCAATCATAATAACTGGGAAAGATTCACTTCTGTATCTTTAACTCTCCATCAGGGGAAAACAGCTCAAATAGTACAAAAAGCGGCCCCCATTTTCACAAGAACAATTTTTACATCCTGTCTGGCAACGCCGGGCAAAGTCCTCAAGTCTAATCCTCAAAGTTTAATTTGAGGAAACATCATGTATCTGTATATTGCTGTATGCCGTGCAGTTCATGTGCTGTAAAGAAGCTTCTCCTTGTACTTTTTTTCTCATTACAAGTTATTAACTTGTGCACCAAAATAAAGCACCGAGGCTGAGACTCTACATTCAGCCACACGCCGGTTTGCATCACCATCTAATGACCTGATTGGCAGCTCTGTGTGCACTATCCAACATGTTTATTGTCACATTGAACAAATTATCATATCTGCCAAGCTTTGATTGAGGCAAACTTCCTGCTGCGGAGATTTCTGCCAGCTTGTAGCTTCTCTGTTGCGGAAGAAAAACTTTCCACTCAGCTGAACTTCCACTATAAGCTACTTACATTTGTATCTCTTCTACAGAAGAGGAAGTTGTACAAAAAGCCTAGTTCACAAGCCATACAAGGAAACAAAGTGATATATAATTAAAATTTTGTATTTGGCATTTCACCAAATTCTTCTGATGGAACTCTGCTTTAATCATTAAGTTACCCTTTGACTTTCTTTTTTATCTAGAATCCAGGTTACTCTGGACTGAGAGATACTGTAAAAAAGTTATAGCTTTCTCCTCATTTGTTCTGCTGCAGCTTTACGTGACACACAGGTTGTTGAAACTGTTCCAGATAAATAAAATGAAAGTTATTCGTGGAATGAAAAAACACACAATGTGGCACTCATTGTCTGTTTCTGCTTCATATCATTTTGTCTTTAACACACTGTGGTATCAGTCTGATAATTTGGGATGCATTAAAATTTATTTACATTTTTAGATAATATCAATAAAATAACGTTTGTCAAAATGCCCATTCCTCCCATCATCCCTCCCTCAAGTCTTGTTGTTTTCCTCCGTGTTGTCAGGCAGGTTCGTCTCGCAGGTTTTGTCTCTACTGCTACTTTTGCCTGCCAGCACCTCCCTTGGGAGTGAGTGGCATGCATAGATGTGAGGTGCCATCAGTTATAAAACATTTAGGACTGTGGGAGAAATTTTATCTTTGTGACTTTTTTTTCTCACTTGTTTTCTGTGTGTTACAGTGGGGGTCAGAGGCGTAGGGTGTCTCTCGGAGCGGCTCTGCTTCAGAACCCAGAGCTGCTCATCCTGGACGAACCGACAGTCGGAGTGGACCCTGTGCTCAGGGCCAAGTATGTAACACACACTCATAGCTGTTTCTTCCCAGTGGCTGTTCTGTAATTTATGTCACTCTCGGAAAAATACTGCGCTGTTGTTTAACAAGATCATTTACACATTTCATATAATTTCACACATTCCCTCATAAAAACATAAGAAACTAAACGGAGACACTAGATTTACATACATTTACAGACTATATCCAGCTAGTAGTGAACTTAACAGACAATCTGAATTATACTGGCAAATATCTCTTGTGATTAATAATGAGTGTTTAGCAGTAAGGCTTCCTTCCAGTCCTTTCTTTCATTTTAATAGCATTTGTGACTTACAAACGTAAAGGAGAGAGTCGCAGAAAACCTTTTGAGAGACAAAGATGACACGTGTCAAAAGCGGGATATGAAGCGGTGAAAAAAATCACTAGTAGAGACATGAGACATTTTATTCAGCAGGAACAGTTGAATGAGTTCAGAAAATCGCATCACGTATGCTGCAATGAATCCTTAAACACGAGGACAACATTTAAACTGTAACGTTGATTAATATATAACCTAAACCCCAGAGTAATCACATTATTGATATTATATCAATAAATTGTGTTGCTGTGCTAGATATAGGCTGTAATTGTACTTAAAATTGTAATCATAAGTTAAATACCAAAAGGTTAAAAACCACTCCTTTTAAAACAGTAGATACTCAACTGGTACCCACAACTCTCTCCAACAGTATTGTCAATCAATTGCTTTCTCCTCCAACGTTGTTTCTTGTGACCTAAGATTTATCTAGCATTGTCACATGGCTGCCAGATAAAACTTATTGCCGCATAATCCAGTTGAAGGTTAAGGAATGAAACATAACCCAGTATGTGTCCAGAACAAAGTAATCTGTGTTTTAAAAAGTTTGTGACGCTTCACTTTTTCAACCTCGACAATGTTGATGCTTCTATGCTGCCTTGTAAAATCTTGACAAATCATAAAAGAATCTATAACCATGTCCAAAAAACTACTTAGGAGGAATGGCTCAACTCCAGTTCCTTTAGTCCAAAGATCCATTAATGTATTGTACTGTATGTATTTAGCATTTAAGCATGATTTTTTTGCAAATGATTAATAATGCTGTCAAATTATGTTTCCACAACTTCTGGATCCATCTAACAATGATTACTGGGAAAGAATTTGTATGGACAAACTCTCAGAGCCTCACAAACCTTTTTGAAATCGTACGGCCCTCCCTCAGTGTGTTGTTCTAATCTCATTGTATAATAGCACCACAAAGGTCAGGTCAGACGGTTGGCAGGCAAACTGGTGCTGGCGAAGCTGTGAGCTTTTTACGCTTTTAGGAAAAATCTATTAACAAGTGGGTCAAGTGTTATGTCATGAGTTTGGTTTCTTCCGTCTCCTTCCTCTAGGATCTGGCAGCATCTGGTGGAGATTGTGAAGACGGGGAAAGTCTCTGTCATCATCACCACACACTACATAGAGGAGGCGAGGCAAGCCAATGTGGTGAGACAATTCATACATGCATGGACACACACACATGCGCACAGAGAGCCCACGTGCATGTACGTAAACACACGAGGACAATTAAGCATAAATTCACACTCACAAACAAGGATCAGGGCTTCCGGCTGCATCCACACTAGTCCTAATGTTTCGCCTGTTTATAGAAAAATAATGAGTCTATTCATATCTGCACTGTTGACATATCAGATCAAGTTTATTCTTTATTAGTTTTGACAGGAAGAACAAAAGTTCACACTGAATGAGAGACATCCTATAGAGTTTGTATAGAAGCTCTCTTGTGTCTTCATTTTACTGACAAAACAAAAAGTTTGCTTAAATTTTCAGTTACTACCGTAAAACTTCAGTTGATTGAGTTGAAGCCTGGGCTTTTATTTGCTTAAACCACTGAACTCACCCTTCCTATATTTGGGACAGGCCTTTAATTCCTTTCGTACAAAACTCTTCCTCAGCAAAGATGTTAAATAGGCTAACATCAAATTGTTTAGTTCAACCGCTATGAATATTACTTGTATAAAAATTAAGAGATCAATAACATATCAATGACAAATCATTTATTTGATCAAGCTCCGACAGACAGCTTAGGCACTTTTATTTTGTAGGCAGCAAGGTAACAAAAATAAGTATACACAACAACACGGTGCAGGAAGTTAGCAGACAGTGAGCGATGGACTTTACATGACAGTATTCACAACTTGGACTGATTTTTGTGAAAATACGTTTTGATTCTTTTGATCGGTGGATCCTAACAGATTATATGAATATAAAAAAATCAAGGAATAGTCACACATTCAGACTTTACGACCACTTCAAAGTTAGGAGGTCATCGCTTTTTTTCCATCCCTCCTGTTTACCATGCTGATAAAACTGAGTGAATTAGAGTTTGGGGCTTATTGTTTCCATAAAATTAACCAAACTATTGAATTATAGAGAATCTAACTGATCTAACAATGTGTAGCATGTCTATACTGACAAAAGTTTAAACATTTAAATTTGTATGTTTGATCTCAGCTTAGAAGTAGCTCAAGCAGGCGATCCAGTGGACTTCAAGAGGTTTTATACATCCAAAGAACGAGTTTCATAAATCAGTTTAAAGGATACATCTGGATTTTTCTCTATGACTTGAGCCTACGAACAAATAGTGTGTATCCAGATATATCATATTCCTCTGTGCCATAGAGCTCCATTAATGTTGCACTGGATAACATTTTCACACACACTGTACAGACACACTGTAGTTTATTTTGAGTCAATACCACATGCAACGTCCTGCTGCTGTAAATACTAGTGCACCAAATGTGCCACTGAAAATAGTCCCTAACAAATGCATAATTTGCTCCTGTTTGAGAAAAATATGCTAAAATCTACAGCTGCTCATCATTTTTAGGAAATTACTTAGCCCCTCCCCCCCCTTTTTTTTAAAACAAAACAATAAATTTGTGACCCATTTCAAATATTTACACCTTCAGTAGCAACAAAGTGCCACAGATAGGTTAGGGAAGTCAGACAGTGTTGACAAATGGAGTAACACATTGTTGGTATTATTCTTTTCATGGGATTTGTTAACTGTAACTGTAGATCATGTCCATCAAGTCTGTGTAAAATTATATGTTTTGGTGACATTGATACTTATGATTAATCATTAATAATGGTCAAGCCACATTATATGCAGACAAACATAAAACTGAATTGCAAGAAAGGTAATTACTTGAAAGAGGTTTATTGGCTACATAATCTTTATCATATGATCATGGTGTGATAGATTAAATGATCGGTCTGGACATTGGACCTTTGCAGCTGTTGAAAACTTTGCATAGACTGAACTGACACCCAACCGACAAACTGTATCTCGACAGACAGTGTGAAGAGAGAGAATAGGAAATAATGTAGAAACACATGATATACATTCACCAGAGAGCCGTTACATTTTCTGGTTTCTTTTTAGCACATAAAGTCACAGATTTCAATCAGAATCATGTCAAAATACCACTGATAGTTAGTTGGTCATGCACAAGAACAACAGTATAAAGGACATGGACTCTATACATACAGTAATAGCCCCACATTTTACAGTACATTTAAAACCACCTTCACTGCTGCTCAAACTAATGCTTGGCGCAGCATAAACCCTGCCGTTCCATGAATCATGAGCCAGTCATTGTTTCACCAGTAATCTTCTTTGTAGAAGAAAGACCGTGCATTGAAACCTCAATAGCACAGGACATCACACACCCACTCAAGCACCATCTTACCCTACTGCCCTCTGGGTGCAGCACAGTGGGGCAGGAGGGCTCGCTTTGAGAAAAGCCTGATCCCCAGCCAGAGGTTTTCAAAGTGGAAGACAAGCCTCCCCACGGCGGGCTCCAAACTGTTCCTGTGGCAGCTCAGTTAAAAAATATATCATCAGTCATCAAAAGAAGATCAGCATGTCCTAAATGTATGTGATTTGGTTAAAGTCAGAGCTCAGAGAAAAAGATTTTTGGTATTTCTTTCCCAGAGTCAGAAACAATAAATAGGACAGACCTCTTTTGATGTATTTGGTGTAGTCACATAATCATGATTCCTAAGGCATCCAGGACTTGAGCGAAACTAACCAACTAAACTAAGGGGGGGTGAGGGGGCGCCTTTTTTTAAGCTTTGTCTTAGGGGAGGCCCACAGTCCCAGACTTTGAAAACTACCTACCCTCAGCAATATAGCTGCCTTCAATTAAAGGCCTTGCTGAACTGGCTTGAGAGTGTAGAGTTGTCCGTCTTTGTATGTTGTTACTGTGTGCTGTTGTTGTCTGGTGTGCACAGTGCTATAAAAAGCAATGTTCCACCTAATTTTTGGAGAGGATTTTTATTTATGCTTTTTTTTTTCTTTGTTGGTGTTGATAAACAACAAGTGGAAACATAGACTAGATGTTGTGTCTTTTTAAAACAGTTTTGAGGCGGTACGTATGGATTGGGATTGAGGTTTTGATTCATGTACAGGTGCCATGATCTGTTGTTTGATTTAGTGTCTCTGTTGTTTTAAAAGACAAGTACGTCACCCATACATAACAATTTAAGTGAACAAATATTCTCTCCAAATCAGGCTCAACACTCCTGTTATTTCTCCAGGTCGGCCTCATGAGAAACGGCTGTTTGCTGGCTGAAGGCCCTCCAGACGCAGTCATGAAGCAGCACAATGCATCAGTGAGTACTAAAACCCACACGAGGTGTATGGCCACCCAGGAGTGCTGGTAGTCAGGGCAGGGAGGTCGATCATGTGACCACAAAGCAAAACATTTTATTCATACTGTAGCGCATCTCATGAACAATGGCAATACAATGTGCTTTATTTTCAGTATTACATTAAATATATGAAAAAGAATTAGATGCATGTTGAACAAAAGTGAGGCCTCGAATATGCATGACGAAAGAAGAAAGTGAGATAGAAGTCTGATTCTTAGTTCAGATTCAGCTTCATGTAGGAGGGCCAAAAAAGTAAGCAGGGGAGAACGAAAAATATATATAATGTATATTGGTAGTCTGATCACTGTTGACCCACATTATCTTCTGCTGCAGACACTGGAGCACGCCTTCCTCCAGCTGTGTGAGACGTCGGACCAGATCGACTCTAAACGGTCCAGTCCGCAGGGTGGGCAGCTGGAGTCATTCGAGAGCGGGCGGGACGAGAGCCGGCCAATTCTCGGGGTCGGACCAGGAGCGGCAGAGGAAGTTCCCAAATATTCAGGTGCTATTTTGAAACATGCAGTACATGTATTATTTCAGTTCATTATATTCCAAAACACAAATATGACCATTATCTGAAATCATTACTGCAGTGTTTAATATCAGGAAATCTCTTCATAACATGTCCAGTCTGTCTGAGTCATATTATTGCTGCTTAGAAATGTTTGTGAGTGGCCAAGGGGGTCCAAGAGATAAAAGACTCTCTGTTTAATTTGCTGCTCTGCTAATTTTAGAAACCTGGCTATTAAAAATGAGAATCACAACAACACCTCACAGTTGGCGTCTTTAGCTAAGTAGGATCTTTGTTTTGACGTCAATGTTATTTCAGTTATTCTCTGTGTGGAAATTCATTCATCATGTCAGCAGTTAAATCGACATGTTGACATGCGGTTCTGCCTGTTTTTGTGGGGTGGTAAATATATTAGTGGCATGGGAAGTATGTAAACACTGAGCAATGTGAAATACTGTTGAGTTACTCAGAGATGGAGGGAAGTAAAAATACTAATACCACATTTTAAAAATACTCAAGTAAAAGTCCTGCATTGAAAATGTTACACAACTAAAAGGATAATCAGGAAAAGTGAAAGTACTCAATTCAGATAAATGTCCCCTGTGACTGTGTTCTAATACATATTTGATCATTATTACTCATGCGTTAATTTAAAAGCAGGATTTTACTGCTGTAGTTGGTTTGGGTGGAGCTCACTTTGAACTATTAAGTATTAGGTTATGTACACTAATCTGCTGATTATTGTCTCCGTTAATCGATTGATTGTTTGGTTGATAAAACATTCTGAGAACAGTGAGAAAACCCGTCAAAATCCCAAAGTGACACCTTCGCAGTGCTGGTTTTGTCCAACCAACAGTGCAAACCTCAAAATCATTAAAAATAAATAAAAATAATTTAAAGGAAAAGCAGCAAATCTTAACATTTGTGAACCATGACATTTTTTTACATGAAAAATTACTTGGTTGCAAATACATTTTCTGTCAATCGAGTAATTTATTTATCGACTTATTGTTTCAGCTTTTCTTACATAATGTTGGGTATTTTCATTTATGACCAAACATTATATTTTATAATCTCTTCATATGTTTTGTATGCACAAATCTTAATTTATATGCTTTAAACTAAAGCTCTCAAATACATTTAGTGAAGTAAATAGTACATATACATAAGGTATAAGTACCTCACATTTGTACTTACGTACAGTACTTCAGTACATGTACTTGGTTACATTACCACCACTGGAATTACTGTTTGTTTGCAACCTTTTTGCAACCTTTTTAGAGTGTGTACTTGTTGTGTGTGTTTAGCGGACTGGAAGGTGCGAGCCAGACACGTGCTGCCGAAGTGGAGAAACATCGCTGCCCTGATCATCAAAACTATGGTGCGGATGAAAAGAATGCCTGGGTATGTTGTAGTTAATAATATTTAATAGTAATATGTAGCAGTTCATATGAAAAGTTATGATGAGCGACATCTGGTTGCAGCGTTACTAACGTCACTCTCTCTGTCCTTTGCTCGCAGCTCCTTGTGTTTCCAGTTCTTGCTGCCCGTCATTCAGGTCTCTCTGATCTGTCTGTGTATTGGAGGAGACCCAAATGGGATCCAGGTTGCCGTAGTGAACAACGAGACCTCTTCCTCTGCTTACAGCCAATCGCTGCTCTCCTTCCTGGACAACTCCAGCGTGCACCAGGTATACATTTGGCCTAGGGAGACGTCATGATATTCATCAGGCATTATCACACCATCTGTTTTCATATTTATACGTCACAACCAAAGAAAGCAAGTTGGTAGTTTCTGTATTTGGTCACCAGTTGTTTTTTTTTTACCCTGTAGCGGATACATTTATTGTAAAACTGGAATTAGTGGAATTAGATGTATTTTGACAGATTTTTACTTTATATATCAACCAGACGGCAGAGAAGTGTGTTTGATTTGTGGCTCACTGAATTAAAACATTTTATCACAGAGCTCAAAGTGACTGTTGGACGGTTCAGTCCTTCAGAGAGGAAGTAACCTGCCTCTCTCCCAGTTGTTATATTTAATTTGTCTTTAAGCAAACATGTTTCACTTCTGTTCACAGCAGAACAGACTCAGTGAAAGGTTCTTTCTGTGTGTGACCCCGAAACGCAACCTAATCTACTGTGTAAAACAGCTCTAGTGAAGTACAAAAACATATGAAATGTGTTTTGTTTTACTGAATACAAATGTGAAGCACAATGTCTGTTTGGTCAATCAGCATTCCCTTTGATTTTTAAAAGATTTTAACGTAGTGTATAATGTATGAATTATGTCCATTCTTTATATATCCACAGGTTCCCTTGTCCCATTCGGATGCTTTTGATGGGGTCTATAATGGAGAGTACTGGGGTGTCATCGGCTTCGGCAAGAACTTCACCAGCTACCTGACAAAAAGGTGGGAGAAACAGACAGCATAATTTATTTATTTATTATTTATTTATCATAATTAAATCATTAATCATGATCATCAAATAATTAATCAGTAAATGCCAAACAACATTGCAACTTAGGAAAACACATGCAAATAGACAAAAGACAAGCAAATTAAGAAAACATCTTCACCAATTTTCTTACTTTTTTAAAATTTTGCACATATGGTTTCACATTGGTGAAGATGTTTTTTATTTAATTTGCTAGTGCTTGCTAGTCTATTTGCGTGTGTTTTCTTAAGTTTCAGCGCGTTTGTGGTCACAGGAGGAGGAGCTATAGTCTGATGTTTGTTACTTGACAGTGACCTTTTACTATGTGTCTCTGTTCCTTCTGCTCTCCCCCCTGGTGACATTTAACAAACACTATTAGTTTTGTTCCTGGACTTGCATATCCTTCCTCATTCAGTTCACTCAGTTTCTGTCTATACATGTCATAGCACAGTCTGGTGCGTATGATGTTTGCATTGCAATGCAATGCTGAATACAGAGGAATGTGTTTTTGTACATCAAAGGAATTTGTAGTGACGCACGCAAAAGCAGACCAGCTGCAGAGCAGAGACCAACTCACACACAAGGAAACACCTTAAAAATGCCGTTAAATCTGCTTACAACTACAGTATATTGAGATAGAAAATGCTAAATGGAGGTGGTCAAGATAAAGTGTTACCCTTATTTTTCCTACAAGCATAAAAGAACTTTAAACTTGGGTGAACAAGTGAAGGATTTTATCATGGGGCTTCAGGCTTTCTGAAAGTTGACTGAAGAGAAAAATGAGGAACTTGAATTATTTAGAATTTCCTGAAATGCAGATGAAGAATTTATCTCCCACACTTTTTTACTTTCACTCTCTGTTATTTCAGCTGTCTTTGACACAGGTAGAGTAAGCACACGCAACGAAAAAAAACTCACACCTCAGGATTTTTATCTGTGAGTCAATGAGTTAATCCTGGAGGGTGAAGGGCATGAGTTTCTGTTTTAGGTGTGAATTGACGTTCTGTGTACACTGTGTGTATTTCTGTGTGTGTGTGTGTGTGAGATGCCTGAGTAGACGGTCTGGTCCTTCCTGTCCCTAACACACCTGGGCAGGTCACAGCATAGCTCATTCTTACTGATTCATGTGACGGAAAACAAAAGGTGTATTTTTACTCGTGGTCATGTGAAAATGATTAAGAGTTACACGGATCAGCCATAACATTATGACCTCTCACAGGTGAAGTGAAAAACACTGAATATTTCATTACCGTGGCACCAGTCAGTGGATGGGATATATTGGGCAGCAAGCAGGAAAAATGGGTGTAAGGATGTGAGCGACTTTGACAAGGGCCAAATTGTGAATGGAAGAAGGTGGCCTGGTCAGATGGATCACGTTTTCTTTTACATCACGTGGAGGGTCGGGTGTGTGTGTGTGTGTGTGTCGCTTACTTAAACTAGATGTGAATTCATAAGTTGAGAAGTTTTTTTATTTTCTGTTTATTATCTGTTAATCATTGGGTGGACAAGGCATGATGGGTAAGGAGTTATTATGATTATAAACTTTGAATTTAAGACTGCTGCTCGAAGACAGACAGCAATGTGAGGACATCACTTTGGGGCAGATAATTAGAAGATTAGTCGATAATGAAATTATTAGTTGGAGCCCTGCAGAGCTGTTGTACAGATGGAAATATTCTAGACTTCCTACAAACACAAACACTGGAACAGGACATGGAGGTTATTGCAAATATATTTAAAGGGTTTGTTACAAATACGGCGAGCAAGCCAATTAAAATCCATGTCCACTGAAGCAGGAAGAAACTCAAGGCCTGGCTCCTAAACAAGGTTACATTTCCTAAATTGCATACATTATAATATACTCAATGTCTCAACAGGGCCACGGGCATTGCTTTGTTTCTGTCAGAGAAATAATGAGCCCAGCTAACCTTCCAAGTTTTATATAGATTAGTGAGACCAGCCTGTAGTCACATAGCTTTGTAAACTAATTAGCTTGGAGGTCATGCTGTCACGAATGAATGCAAAATAAAAAGAGTTTTAAGAGCTGCCACTTTCTTGGTTATCCTACATGCTTAGAAAAACTTACTGAGTTATTTCTCATCCCCACCCTTAGAGGAATATTTGAGACATGCTGTAGATCAAAACACAAAACCTGAACTGTTTGTGCATTTTACCTATAGAAGGTTGTATGTTTTCAATTAAGAATATTCATATTTCACATAAGTGGTATATTTTGCCCTTTTATCACCACATAAATCTACTGTGATCTGTCTTATAAACTCTGTATCTTCAGCATCTTTTTCCAATATTATTTTCGTTTGTGTTTCAACATTTGAATTCCAGTTGTATTGATTGTCGCTGAATGTTAAATAGACTAGCAAACTCAGATTATGTCCCCGATTTTACAGGATGATGGAGCGACATGTTTCTAGAGAAGTGGTTGATGGGGGATCAGTGCACGTCTGGCTGGACCTGACAAGTAAGATGCAAACCCTTCTGATAGTTTGTGGTCTTTTTGCTGAAATGGGTCAATTTCACTACAATTGTATTGAATAACTGCCATTACAAAACATGGCAATAAACTCCTTAGTGTAATTTAAAGAAGTTTATAACTTAAGTAATATTCTAGCAGGGGTTTTGTAAAAACTTTCCTTATACATTGCTTTGGAATTAAATTCTTCAAATCTGCCTTATATATATATATTAAATTGTGATGATTAACATGTAGGCTACTGTAAATGAACTTAAATATCCCAAAAATATAACAAAATATACACAATATATACATTAACATAACACATTAAACACAGTTAGGATCTCCTGTGAATCTGCAAAGCTGAAGTTGTTTGCTGTTTATGTTTTGTCTAGATCAACAAATTGCTGTTATGCTGAAGAAGAAACTACATGAGGCCTTTCAGGTATAAATAAATGTGTTTTCTGCTGTTTGTTTTGTCGACTAGAGCCATGTGCAAATATTCAGACGTTGTCTGAGGGATACAAACAGCAAGTCCAGAAAAACAAACACGTCTTGTTTTGGGGTAGCATTATGGTTCCGATATCAATAGTATATAGTGATCCTCAAGGCCCCTAAGTGGTTTCTACTATTACACATTACACAAGACCAAACATAAGCTTCAATAACACATTTTGTTGCTTTTTAGTTACAGTTTTGAAATGACATCATGATTAGGTTAAAAGTTGATAAAAAATAGTACTGAATTATTGCCAAGCCTTAATACAGTAAACGTTACTATCTGCCTGGCAACATCCTTACTATAAATATTTTTGAAATTGATAAATGTTGTTACTCTGTCCTTCCATTCACAGGCTTTTGTGGAGAGTAAGTTGAAAAGTATGTCGTACCTGGTCGACCTGCCAATAAAGGTAAATAACAGCTTATGGAAGAATAAAACAATAAAGAAGGAGTATAACAAAAACAGAGAAATGTTTGTATTGCTATCTTAAAAAAAGACACTACTTAAACAAGTTGACAACAATACATATATCTGTGTTTGCCTGTTTCTGCTGCAGAACAAGTTCATTTAAATCCTTTGTGTTGCTGTCGTCTTGCAGTTTGAAAAGCCGATCTATGGCAGCCAAAACACAGACTTCACAACATTTGTGACACCTGGAGCTGTACTCAGGTCAGTGTGCTGTGGTATGTGGTCAGACAGCTGCTATCAATCAATACAGTAGCTACCAGAATAAGAGAAGTTATTGACTTTTCACTGTCCTTGTTTATTTATTTGCAGTTTGTTTTTAAGATTGTATTAAAACACATGTTGCTTATGGTAAAGAGTGTTATATATGATTAGTGTTGTCATGGTCAGGGATTGAACCATCAACCCTTTCTAGGAAGACATTTAACCTCCAGTTTCTTCTCTTCCTCCTCTTCCTCGTCCTCTCTGGCCCTGCAGTATCACCTTCTACCTGGCTGTGGGTCTGACTGCCCTCTCCTTTGTCCTGGAGAGGAAGGAGGGGCTTTTGGACAGGTGCTGGGTCGCAGGTGAGAAGTTCACACTGCTCCCGCCGTGCCACACAAACTCAAAAGCTGCAACTCGGTCAGAGAGACAACTCTTCCGTTCACTGCAAAACAGGAAAAACAATAACAGGATCTGTCTGTTTGCTCCCAATGACTCCTGTAAATGTGTTGTTGCTCCTTGCTATAGATGTAATATTCATGTGCACTCCCAAGTTAAAGCATGCCTTAATATTTATTGGAGGAAACTTGTTCAACCTGTGTGTTATGGACAGCAACGGGGGGAGGCAAAGAGTTCACTGGAAGACCAAAAAACCCCAAACATATGAAACATGATACAGTAGTGTGGCTAGTGAATCTGAGACATGATCTTTTTTTCCTTAAAATGCCTCCAAATTAGATGGTTTTAGTTATTAACGGTAGAAATAAATACTTTTGCAGATTTTAGCTTGATAAAAGGGAAAGAATTTCATATTCAAATAGACACATGCAGCAAACATACTGTGCAGTTATTGATTTTTACTTAAAAAAAATTGTCAGACATCCTCTAAAAGTGCATATCTATAACACTGTTCTGGTTGATTGGGTAGTTTGTTTGGACCTTTTGGGGGAGATAATGCATAAAATATTTGCCCTAAATCTGTAAATTAATTAAAATCCTTGTGTAGGCAATGAAGCGTTTGTGATAGACTTTATTTTAAACTGAATCTAATCAACATGCAGTTCACATGTAGTTTAAGATTAGACCAGTAGGTGGGGTAAAATGATCAGAGCAGGATGTGAAGATGTTTACCAGCAAGCAGACTTCACTGAGGGAGGTTAATTATTTTTTTTTTTACTCATTATGAATTATTGATTTTATAGCTTTACGTGATTAATAACTTTAATAGGAAGCTGCAAATTTTGTAATTATAAAAAAACTGTTTTGCTTTGTTGTAGCTATTTAGATTAAGAAGAGACTGAATGAACCTGGGTTATTGATGATTTTCTTCGGGTATCTTACAAGCATTTGCACAGAGCTTATAACTGAATAATAATGCATTGTTTTTCTCTCTCTCTTTCTCTCTCTATGTGTGTCTTTGTCTCTCCACCAGGTGTGAGCTCTCTGGAGACGATGTTGGCTCACCTCTTCTCTCAGCTTTTTGTCATCAGCGTTCAGATCCTCCTGCTGCTCCTCTTCATATTGCTCGTCTTCAAGGTTCGTCCACATGACGCAGGCAATAAAACAGACAAGCACAAACACATACTCTTCAGATAAGACGAGACTTTATTGATCGGGAAAGTGGTATTTGCAGCAGCAAACATAAGATCTGCAGTATTTCTCGATAGAAATAAAGTCCTAAAGAAATGTTTGATTATATAAACATAGCTGACTGTTTCAATGTTTTTTATCACAGACACATAGGTACCCATTTACCTACCTGTTTGTTTCCCTAAACATTTGCTCTTCATTGTAATGCCAATACCTGTTGGGGAAAACAGACCTCAGTGTCGATCCTGTTTAAACATTATTGAGACCAATTACGTGTTAATGTGAAGTCTTGATGTAGACACGTGATTATATTTCCTGTACTATTTAACTACCAAAGTTGCTGTTTAAGCCGTTTTCTGAGACTGGGAGGCTCATTAAAAGAGCCGAGAGCCCCTAAAAGGTCACTGCATTCCTAATATGATTTGGTTTGTGGAGAGTTTGACTCGTTGAAGTTTAATGTGTCACAAATCTAGCTTGCCTATTACCTTGCTCATTAGCATTTTTACTACCTCGTCAAAACTCTGACGTTACCTGCAGTACACTGGAGCCATATTTATGTTAAGAATTCATTTTAACCAGCAAACAGACCTTTTATTTTCCAAGATTGTGTTCAGTTGTTTTCGGTAAAATGTTCATGCGACATGTGTACAGGAGAAGAAATATGGTGTAAATCATCTTGTGGGAGACTCTGAAGGTCAGCAGCGTTAGGGTTATTGTGAGAACAACCAACCAGTGGGAACATATGGCTTTTGTTCCTCATTGATTTTCAATAGTCATGTGTATGAAATCAATACAGAGAGAAGGCAAGAGAGGATTGATATCATTTGTGTGTGTGTGTGTGTGTGTTGAGTCCAGGCAGGCACAGGATTTTATGGGTGTGTGCTGTCGTCCCTGTATGTCAATGTGTGTGTGTGTGTGTGTGTGTGAGCGTTCATGTGTGTGTTAATTAAGGTGCTGAAGTCCAAAGAGACCACCGCTGCATAAATCACTCCCAGCGTTGGCCGTATCCAGGGATCACTGTGGGTTTGCCACGATAACAGCCCTTGATTGCTGTGGCAACCGAGCAGTCATGTGGCCTCTCGGTGCAGGTCTATTTTTGCACGTTGTCAGGGGAGACGGATAGTGTCTTAACACACTGAGGACAAGTGCGCGCACACACACACACACAGGAGACTCAGTCGTACAGATGTCTGCGGATTCGACTCAAGTTTAAGAGTTATCACCTTGAATCTTCTGAGCTGAGACTTGCAGACCTTTTCTTTTTTAAATAGTTTTAAATAGTTTCACGTCTTGCGCAGCACCTCTGCTCTCTCTCTCTCTCTCTCTCTCTCTCTCTCTCTCTCTCTCTCTCTCTCTCTCTCTCTCTCTCTCTCTGTGTGATTTACAACCAAACTTAATCAGCAGCAGTGACTTTTCTTTTCATGTCTTGTAGTGTTTTTGGCTGAAGATCAGAGTGATTCTGTCTCTATAGGTCTCCCCCTCGTTCCCTTTATCTCTTTCTCCATTTCCCTTGATCTTAGCTTCTCATCTGTTTTCATGTTCCTTTAAAGAGCACCCCGCTGATTTACCATTACACTCCTATAATTCAGTGTTGGACTGACGGTGGACAGTTTTTAAAAAGGCATCAAATTCGATGCAGCAGAACCAAATATATTGTCTGTTATGTTCCATTTTTCTTCCTTGTTAAAATCTGGCGCCTACATTACCCACAATGCAAAGTGCCCACTAACGGTTCAGTCGGAGATTCGGGTTTGTTATGCCAGTAGCAGCTAATGTAGCCTCAAGCCGCTAGCCTCGAGCAGTAATGAGGAGTGGGATAGAGAGGTCTGGTAAACTCACTTCTTTCTAACACTAGACTCCAAGATTTTTTTTTCCATTTTCAAAGTTGTAGTCTCCTCCTCCAACTGGCGCTGACTCAAGTGACATCACTTAAGGCAGACTAAAGACACTAAAGGCTTTGTACTACATTTTTCACATATGCAGCAGCCTTACTCCCCAACACCTGTTAACAGACTTATGGTACAATAGATGAGAGCAGTCATGTGTCACTTTCCAATCAACCATGCAAAAAGTGCGAGCACCAAATTAAACTAAACTTGTGGCACCATGCCATAAGCTGGTGCAGCGCATTTTGAGCAAATTCTGACTTTGTCAGATAATAAAATAAAAAGAACTTCCCCTTCCCCAGAGAGCAAAACATGAAATCTGTGGCAGTCAGTAGTGTACTAACGTGGCAAACACAGGTTAGTTAATGATGTTACTGAGTAAATGACATGTGCTGATTGTGCCTGTAGATAGACACAAATCATAAAAGATTCTTAGTAATGGTGTAAGTAAAAGTTTCAAAAAATATGTCCCTACTCTAAAACCTGCTTTTTAATATCCAGTTTGGTTTAACATTGTGTCCATTCAAAAGACTGCTGGGAGCAAAGGGTATTTTAACATAAATTGAGCTGAACTACCTTCTAATAATGAACTTGTAAACAGCATAAATTAATGTGGGAAGTGGAGCTCAGACAATGATTGCCCTCTGTGGCAGAAGTAAAAATTAGTCATCTTCAACATTTGTTGTGTTATGGTTTCACAATGATGAAAAACAGTTGGAGAACAATTAAATAAAAAATAGGATGTAGGCTCTACAGGATGATCGTTTTCCTTCCTATCATGTTTTTCCCAAATGATGTACAGATATTTAGGCATTATTTTGTCTCAAACGGCTTGAAAATAGTGCATATAGCTGCCATTAATGGGAATAAAATCTTCACGGACCTCCCTAAGTTTGGGCTAATCCCCGAATATTTACGTCTTCCTCCACTCCTGGAATACATAACTTGCTACTTTGTATTGAAAAATGCCCTTTTCATCCATTAACAAATTAACACGAAAGATTGTGTTTGCTAAAGAATATTTTAAATGTTGGTTGTAATACCATAAAAATGTTTAGTATTTATGGTCATTGATATTTTGTGCATGTAAAAATAGTTTGTATTGTATGCAAATGCCATTTTGTTCTGGCTTTAACTCTCCTCTCTTTTACCATTTTATCCCACTTTTAGGTCCACTATATCTTGACTAACTTACTTTACTAACCCTGCTATCTTTTCTCACTCTTCTACACCCATCTCTCTCTCTCTCTCTCTCTCTCTCTCTCTCTCTCTCTCTCTCTCTCTCTGCAGATACCTAATGAAGGCTCCTTGGTGCTGGTCATAATTCTGATCGTGCTGCAGGGCATCACTGGCATCTCGTTTGGCCTCGTCATCTCAGCCGCAATCGACGATGAGCAAAGTGCCAACCAGGCCGCTCTGGGCATCTTCTACCCCAACCTCATCATCAGCGGTAAGACTTTGTGTGTGTGTGTGTCGGTGGTAACCAGTGTAGAGTTTGATCATTAAACTGTCCATCCTTCGGTGAAACTAGCAGCTCAGGTAGCATCTTCTCTCTGAAAGTTATCTGTGTAAAATCCACAGTAGGTGTCTCATTGCTGGACCATTATTTAACCAGGAAAGTTAATTATAGTCTATGTGTGTAGGTAGTGTAGACAAATATTTGTTTGGGTTCAAAACTTTACGGGATTCAGGAGGACTTGTGGATTTGATCCTACTTTAACAATTTAGTGAAGGGAATAAAGAGTGCGGCAGGGGGTCGGGTTTGTTAACTGAATATTATCAAATGATATGATTCGTGATTCTTTGTTCTTTATTAGTTTCCACAAAGAGGTTGCTAGTCTGCCACAATTCCAACAAAAAGAGATTCTCCCCATAAACTTTTCACAGTGTTCGTGGCCCAAAGAGATAAAACTTTCAAAGAGAGCAAAGTTTAATAAAAGGAATCTAAATGTATGTATATCAGTCCCAACATGCCGGTTTTCTGCAAGTACTTAAAATACTCTAAGTAAATTTAGTTGACAATACTTTTAGTTAATTAGGGTTTTAAATCCTTGAGTGTGGGATTTTTACAGATACATGAAGAGTCTGGTAAATTCAAGCCCTTGCCAAACGAGTTCTGCCAGGTAAATCTCTCTGTTTGCAGTAAACTAGAGTTTTGACATTTCGTGTCTGTGGCGGCATTCCGGGAAGTGACCATAGTCACAGAGGCAACTCAGTGGGGTAGAGACTGTACGTCACAAGCACGATTCAACAGTGTTGTGTAATTACTGTCACTGTCAGAGGGGGGAGACAAAAGTTCTGCACTGCAGGTTTAAGGAAAGGATCGAAGTACTTCGATCGTATCAAGTGACATTTGCCCAGTTGTCAGTCTATACTTCTGAGATTAATAACCATTGGTCAATACTAGTCGGACTACAAATGGCTTCCGAAAAAAAAATCTTGTCCCTTGCCTACAGATTCAGCATTCATGTGCTGGTGTTGTTTAGAGAGGTTAAAAGTCCTTTAAGTTGTCGGGGAAAAAATGGATATTTGAACATCTGTATCTTGAACACTCCATGGAAACCAAGCAGACTCCTGGTATGTTTGAATCCTCCAGACCAGCTACTGAAAGACTTTTTGGTGCTATTATTATTACCATCACTACTTCTGATGTTGCTATTAATAGTACAGATTCAGATACATTTATTAGTTTCTGACTCTGATGGGGGGAAAACCGTTCCCAAAAATTACTGTATCTCTGAACTCTCACGCATGTAGGCTATTCTATGTGATCTCCTTTCACTTCCTTTCACTGAACTTCCCCTTAAACTGTTTGGAGCCCCCCTTGGGAGGCCCGCCTCACACTTTGAAAACCACTGAACTATATCATAGTGGAATCTATTACTATCCATACTCTAATCTGTGGAGCCAGTAAGTTCTTGTAAACATTCTTGTAAGACTCAACCTTGTAAGATTCCCAGAAAACACCAATATCTGCTAGCCTGACGCCTGAGCTACTGTCTCTACCTTATCAGTCTAACTACCGTCATCCTAACAAGGACAGTTACATGGGATACATAACTAGAGCTGGAAGATCCGTGAACATTTGTGGGGTCAGCTAAAGACTCCAAGCTAGACCTGTCTTACCTTTCCCTGTGTTGTATAGTGTCTTGTCTTGTAAGTTGTTTGTTGTGACCTTGTTATTAGGGTCTATATTTGGTATGTGGATGAATCACAATAAACTTACTTGAACTTGCTGTTTCCAGGCAGTGATTTTTCAAGATTGAACTTTGATTCTCCATATCTTGTTTTTTTCTGCAGCCACTTCCTCGGCTGCTTTTGATAGTCGAAGTGAAACATCACAACAGGATGAAAACAAGAGAAACCAAAGATGGTTTAAATGCTTTGGGGGGTTCATTTTTAGAACAGAGCATCGAGATACACGCCGTATTTTAACAGCAGGTGTAAATGACGTCTTACACAGTATCCCCTCTGTCCTGGACTGTAGGTATCATCTGGCCTGTGGAGTGTATCCCGTATCCTCTCCGCTACATCAGCATGGCTCTTCCTCAGACCTACGCCTCAGAAGCCCTTCGCTGTATCATGTACAGAGGTAATGTATGTGTTACACTCATCAGTTTCATAATGTTACAAGCTGCTGTAGCTCGTCTGGTGTGTAGTCAGGGTGTGTTAGGGTCAGATGCATGCACACGGCTCAGATTGTTACATAGCCAGTCGTCTAAATCATTAATCAGCTCTGGATCCTGTGTACGTCAGCTTCCTGGAATGTAAGGTATAGTGGTTTCGCTCTGCCTCCCAAGCTTTCTTCTTCTCTTGACCTTATCGTCTCTGCAACAGTAAGACCCGACGACAGCCCGAGCTCTCTCTCTCATGTTACACGATACCATACACGCCAAGCACAGGAAGTCAGAGGAGACATTTCCCGTTTAAAAACCTTATCTTGGAGGTGCAGTGGAAGAAGAGGCACAGGCAGGAGTTGACAGTGTCAGAAATCAATTTGGGGGATGAACTGTAGCTTATTTTTCTTTCTTGGGAACTGCATCCTGTCACATTCACTAATTGGATTCACTTGAACCCATAGCGTCCCGGTCCAGACCGTGGTGTTATATTCATGTTTTGCTTCATGTATGCATTCACTACAGCCTGGATAAGCTTGTATCCAGATTATAAGAACATTATGTGTGAGACATTAGCTGGGTTACTAGAACATTGTTGGTTTTTGCTCTAGAGGTGTTGATAGGTGCTGTTTTTCACCTTTGGACGAAACCAGGCTAGCTGTTTCCCATTGTTTCCAGTCTCTATGAATAGCTATGCTAACCTATTCCAAAATGTAAATGTGTGTTTCTTTAACACTGTATTTTTTTCTTGCCAAAGTTCTTGTACAGATGCTTGTGTTTAGACGTTAGTGTTTAACATTTGGCGAGCACCAATAGGCAACTGTTAAAGAAAGCGAATGCAAATTAAGAATACATCTTCATCAATTTGACAACACGTGCGTAGCGTTTAGAAAACAAGCTCCAAATACAGAAAACATAACCAAATACACGAACACGCTGCAAGTAGCACAGACAAAATAACAGTAAGTTGTTACCCACTGGGCTGACTCCCGACATACAATGTGTCCACCTTTGGACTCCTGTATTATATAGTGAATATAAACATGCATCTTTGCAACAGGTTGGGGTCTGTCTCGGATGATGGTGTGGCGAGGCTTTGCTGTCACTCTGGGCTGGAACACTTTCTTCCTCATCCTGGCCACAGTCATCTTAAAGCTGAGGACGTGATGACCGCACAGAACCTCCTTCAGTGTGGGGACAGCGCCATCAGGTGAAGCCCAGGAGCCAACGACTCACCTGGGGGGCCTCCTGTCTGTGGATGCAGTGGGGCAGCAGAGGGGAGGGAGGCAAACACTGGTTTAATGAACTGATTAAGTTGTTACATCAGTCTCTGCCCTCCAAATTATCTGTCCCACATACAGCACACACACACACACACACACACACACACACACACACACACCAACCAGCTGCCTGATCCTGCAACAGTTGTTTTGGCCTGTTCAAGCACGAGTGAAATTTCAAAAGGCTGCACATAGAAGTACACAAGAGAGAATATGCACATGCACAATATGACAATATCTGTGAAATAATAAAATGAGGATAGTGTGTAGTCTTAGACTTTCACTTGTACGTGCAGCTTGCTGAAACTTTTCACCCCCAGAATGGTCCATGTACCAACTCAGGGTCTTTTTTGTTTGTTTAGTTTGCCCTGGTCTTAATGCTAATAGTGAGATTTGTTTGTGAATATACTGACTATAACTGTAGGGCAATATTTTTTTTGTCCATACAGTATTTGTTGTCTACCTTATATTTTTCATTATGTCAACTTTAACATTATAAAATTGTCAGAAAAGGAGTCAGCACAACAAGACAATGTGAAAATGTTTTTTGTGGTTGCTTTACAAGCAGAGAAGATTGTTGATGCATGTCGTGGGAACCCGGAATAGGTTTTAAAGTGCTGATTGCTTCATTTTGTTCAGGAAATTCTCACCCATTCAGGCTTCCCGCAGCAACAGTAGTTTTACGTTCTGTCTTGTGTGTGACAGGAAGTGGTAACCACGTCTCATCTTGGTGCATTATCAGCTGATCAGCTCCAAAGTGTCGTCTAGATGTGTGTTGACGTCATTTTCAGTTCAGGTTGATGGGGTCCTCCATAACTTGTGTTTTGTGCCTGAATCCCCTGTGGGAGAAAAACATGTCAGTGATTAGAAAGTGTTGGTACTGCATAATTTCTCTTTTATTACTCTCCACTGTGCTGGACAGAGTGGATTCTGTTGGATAGATTCTTCTCACAGGTCAGGTGTGTCATTTCTCTTCAAGCTGTCTGCATCCATGCAAAACATTTAGCTATATTTTTTACACAGAATTTTCAAACTGCTCATACTTTATACTTTGTTTATGACTCTTCCACCCACATTAACATAATAAAAGCACACAGGAGTAATGCTGTTTTGGATTGCCTTTTGGATGTGGTGTCTTTACTGTGATGCAAAAGGGAAGAAAAATGAGGAATAACTGTAAAATCTGAAATGCCATGGAGTTGGATTGTAGTTGGAGATTTGAGTCACAGTCAGTGTAGAGCACAGTCAATGGGAAGCAAATAAGAGATAGTTTGATATTCCTTCCTACGAATAATCAAGTTTTGAGGAAGGCTACATAATATTTTTTAAAGATAAAACTCAATAACATTATTTTGTTGTTAAAACAGAAGGACTAGTCTTTAAATAAATGGGAATTTTCCAGTTTTAAGTGATTTTTTTAAAATACAAACATGAAGCTACATTATACGTAAATAGTGGATAGAAGGATTGGAAAAAAGTAACCAAATTATTAGGAAAATATATTCTGTTAATAATAAATGATACGCAGTTAATTTCTTTGCATTTTATTCATCTCTATGAGGACAGTAAAGATTAATCTCTAAATAAATGAACTCTCTGAATTGACCACATGTAGTTCCACATTTTGCAAAGTACACATATTTACAGAGTTAGATGAGAAGAGAAGTACCACTCTCATGTCTGTTTGCTAAATATGAAGCTACAGCCAGCTGCCTCTTAGCTTAGCTTAGCTTAGCGTAAAGACTGGAAACAGGGGGAAACGGCTAGCCTGGCTCTGTCCAAAGGTAACAAAATCAACAAGAACTTGGCACGGGGATTTTCCTTAAGAAATACAGCCGTTTATGAGCTGTGGAGATGTGAAATGACCGTGTCGGGTTCTCTGTGATGTTGATTCCTGGGAACCTGACTGTTCACCTGTTCCACGTCAGCTCCACTGATGTGGGTGTGTCTTCACCTACTTTTTCCTAAAAAAGCAAGCGTCACCTTGGTTTTGTTGACGTTGAACTGTAGGTTCTCTGTGTACCACCCTGCAAGAATGATGATTTCCTGTCAATACAAAGTTGTTGTTGTTTGAAATCTAAATTTCACAAGAGAGCTTCATTTTTACCACATAGACGCAAGAGCGGTATCAATCTTCTCAGCAAGAAAGCGAACAAATTTCCCGAACTACTAATAACAAAACCACTGCCTATTGTCTAAGTCTTCCATCACATGTTGTGCCAATCTCATAAAGAGTTAGAAATGTTTACATTCATCTGAGCACATGCCTAATAAATCAGAATATCTTTAATAGCAGATGTTTTACCCAGTTCAGCTGTATGAATAAACATATATACCAGCCTGTGTTGAAGCCATGATGCTACAGTACGTGTTGCAGTGCTGGTAATGCCAGTTATATTAATGTAATGAAGAATTTATGTGTCCTTTAACAGGATAAATAATTAATCAATCTAAATGATTTTAAATCCCTCTGATTGCTTTCTACTGGATTATGTCAGGGTCTAATGGTAAAAATGGATGTACAGTATGCTGTGTGTTAGATGTGGGATCTGTAGGAGAGAGTTCCCTGCACTGGAAATCTGCTGTTGCTCATGTTGCTCTGTTGTACATACACATTTCCTCTTGCACATTTTAAGGGACTTTGTGTTCTTGTTTGGTAGCCTCTTTGCTCTTACGGAAACAGCTCTCCACCTCCTCCTAAATGGACTCAACTGTATTTTGCCAAACTGTGAGGATACATGCTGTACCTCTGTTTATATTCATACTTTGACAGAAAGCTGAAGATGAATCCCACATCATGGTTGGATTACCTCTGTGCCTCACTCGACTCCCATCACACAGTAACGTACCTGTAATAAATATGTTTAAAATAGTGGACAATCGCCGGTTCATACAGCTTATGCAAAAGTATGGACATTATTCGGTAATAGTGTGAGTATTGTGAGAATCTGTGTAAGATTTTCATATGGTGATTGTTGTTAAGTGCTCTATATCCATTTTCGAGGAATACCTTTATGTTTAATATTAGTATTAAAATACCTGTGCCCCAGTTGAAAATCTACCTGCAAAACCAGCTAACCATTATGTAAAAGCAAGCATCTTGGAGCAAAACTCCTCATTTAAGAAGCACAAGATTTACATGAACTGCAATTATTCTACTGAAGACACTATTTCAAATATGCTGATTACATGGGTTCTTATTGAACTATTCCACTCCTGTATTGCCCCCCATAATGCTGACCGAGGATGCCCTCTCTGTGTGATTTATGTCTATGTTGTTTTGTCTGTGGTTTGAGGTGGTTGGGTGATGTCACATATTTCTTTGCACCAGTCAGACATTTGGCAAGATCTGGATGGAAATCTAATGCCAGTTGTTTTGTTGTTTGACAGTGCCCAGGCAATAAAAGCAATCAAAACTGATCAAACCACAGCCATACAATGTTTGAGTCTTAATAAATAATACCTATGGAAGTTTGGGGCTTTAAAGTGAATACAAGTCTAAAATTGCCATAAATTAAGCAATAAAAAGGAAACTATGGCTTAATTTGGATTGAAGTAATCAGAGCTGTATATTTAGACACTTCTTATGCAGATATTTGACTTTATCTGGTTAATATTTAAACATTGCAGTTCATGTAAACAGACCGTGTTGCCAGGAATTTAACTCCAAACTACCTCCGCTGTCTCTCCCCAAAGGGCATGTAAAACATTTACACTCCTGCGTTGTGACATGTATGCACTGTGATGGCAGATAAGCTTCGATGAGGTTTTATTCATGTATTTAAAAAAAAAACAATAAAATATTGTTTATTAAATCCTCCCTTTGTGTCATTGTATGCATTTCAGAGTTGTGCCAGATTTTACTCAATACCAAAAGCACAAAATCCCCCACAATTCCTGTGGTTACAAAAACACCCGCAGGCCATGGATGACTGATTTATTCAATGACATCATGCCCGCTTGTATCACTGTGTTGCGTGTTACCATAGTGATAAGGATGACCCCGCTGCCTTCAGTAGAAATGTAGATTTTCACCCCAACCGGTTGACTGTTTGAACTTGTGTGTGTGTGTATAATGTGCACTTGTATGGCGGTGAAATTGTGAGTCAAATAGCAAACCTTTGGCACTGCAATCAAAGGATATTTCATCAAAAATTGTTTTGAGATCAAATACTATCCAACTGGAACAAAACTTAATTTATTAAAGTAAAAAAAAAAAAATGTTGCAAGCCAAAGGTTTTGAGGTCAAATATAAATAAATTGAAATGAACATTTTGCAGTACAAATAAAGACTTTTACATAACATTTATTTGGCCAATTTAAGCCATTAATTTAAGACAATGTGGACATGACAACAACATATCCATGACAACAGAGATTGTTTTTGTCAAATGTTTTTCTTTTGCTTGGACTTTCACCATTTCTGGTTCCTAAAATAGTTTTGGTTTGCTGGAAACTCAGTAGTTCAGCGTGGTTATGCTTCCTGGAGTCATCTGACCTATTACCCAACACTTCCGCATCACCTCTGGGTATGTTTGAAACCTACATGTGTGTCCTTGGGCCCATGTTAGTACAGTTACAGTTGTGTGAATCCCCAAGCAATTTTCTTCTGTGTGTTAACCATTGCCATGCTGCTCAGAGTCTAACGTTTCAACAAGGCCATAGTACACCTCATAATGCAACCACTGGAAAATAGATAATGGCCTTAGTGACAGGCTGCTATTAAAATGGCCCCCGTGTGAAAAGACAGTGTGGTTAACTATTCACACCCAATTACAGTGGTTGGTGAGCTTAGTGACGACACCCTACCTAATTATGTCAGTGACTCTGTTATTATATGCAATGACACCCAAAGTCTCGTAGGCCTATACTGTATGTTCCTGCAACTGAATCACCATATATGCAACTCGATACGGACAGAAAGTCCAAAAAGCTTCATTAAATTGCGATTACTGGCGTCAAAAAGCAAGATGATTAATCAAACATGGTAAAGAAGCATTTTAGGTAACTGATGAAACTGATCCAGATGTTGCAATGTTTTTTCCAACTTTAATTAAAGGAGAAATACAGAATGATTTTGAGTTAAACACAATTTATGGCTGACTACATCTGGTTTACATTTTCTCTAATCATTTTGAAGCATGTCTTATGACTATATTTACACACTTTTCCATTCTTTATTGCTCTTGAAAACATGCTGTAGTTGAGCCCTGAGCTCAGAATCAAACCTGGCTTCAAATGAACTGCTGCCCCATCTAACAAAGTGGCTCAGCAAGAAGACTAATATATATTGTGATATGGCAATAAAGGGTATGATTTCATCAACAGACCCGGACCAAATGGATCTAAATGCTTAACATTTCCTCTGAGAGTAGATAGAGTTGTTTTGTGCACTGAACAGACATTAGAGGGAACAAATGTGTTGAAGGAGGAAATGCCTTCTTGCAAATACCAGAATTAAGGACTAAGAGAAAAGAAGCAACATGGATGATTTTCCGTACAAACCTAAAAACTAGGAAAAGATGAACTATTCATTATTAATCCTACACAGGGAACTTGAAGTGTCAGAGGAACATACAGTATGCATACTATCGATGAGTAACTGTAAAAAACAGTCAAGTGTAGTGTAAAGTATTACAGTGGTTACAATATGGTTGATGCGGATCTACAATAACAAAAATCTACAGTCACATTTCGTCATCTTTGGACTAAATGCTTTGCTCAAGGACACAGACACGCTGGTTCATTCGCTTTCCTTGCCCATATTAAACAAGACTGTCTCAGAATTTTTACCAGCGCCTGGTCTAATTCCAGCACTTCTTCTGTTACCTCCTGGCCACAGCGGATGCCACTGTATCTGCTTTGTGGCACTCCTCAGCTGCAGTCAATTATAGCTCACCCACTTTTTTCAGTTTACCACTACATCACTATCATCATACAGGAGACAGCTCCCTGAAGGTCCAGCTGATGATGTTTGATCTCTGGGTAACCAGCAGGATGCCGCAGCTAAAATGTCCTTATCACCATGCTGTAGAGGATGCTGATGGTGACTGTTGGTGTGCACATTTCTATTTGTTTGAATTATATGAGGGATGTAATTCGAATTTGTTAAGTTTGCTAGTAACAAAGTAAATCAGATTACAAGGATGTTTTACCATATAGCCACATTGTACATGGACAGCATCATGGATACAAAAATACAAAAATGGTAAAAGGCAGGACTGCACTAGAGGTTTTAGGGTACAATGTTGAGCTCTATTTAAAACATTTTTTTTATGTTTTCTGATTTGTTTCTTGTCCTCACAGCTTAATACATGTCCTACAACAAGACCAGCAGTCTAGCAGTCTGTTTATCATGTTCCAATTTAGCTTGTTTGCATTCTAACATTACCAATAATAAACACAAAGTAAGGTCAAGGGTGATGGGAATGTCATCAGTTTGGGGGGTAATGCGAAAGGAGTCGTTTTCTAGCTTTCTTCTGAACAGTGCTGATCCTTAATATCGTTGTATTTGTCTCAATGCGGTGGTTTACTTGTACTGTGTGATGGGTAGGCTTTAGCTTCTATCTTTTTCTATCTTTTCATGTCCGTTTGAGTCAGTTTGACAGCCTGAAAACAACCTTCAAATGTATAATGCAACTGCAAAACTGTCTGTCTCTTTCTGAAATCGCTTTTTCCAACAAATTTGTCAATATTTCTCAGGGGAGTGCAGTGCTGTGAGAAAAATATAACAGCTCCGACAGTTTGTCGGACTTTGAAACAGTAACTTAGGGGGGGGGGGGGGGGGGGGGGTTGGGGGGGGGCGTGGCTTAGCGAAGGGTTAATTCAGCATGAATGTGTGTACCAAATGGCAATCCATCAAATACTTGTTGAGACATTTCGCTTTAAACAAATGTGAACCTTAAGGTGGCGGTAGAGGAAAAGTCATTAGGATACATCTTCTGGGAACCATGAATGTTTACGAAATTTGGTACATCTAGTAGATGTTGTCAAATTTCACTGACAATAAAGATTTTGACCAGTAGGTAGTGCTAGAGGTAAGCTTAGGGTACCAAAGTCAGTAGGAAATAACAGTCTCATTAAGGAGCTGGATGGATGTGTTGGCCAGACTTTCACCCAGATGATTGGTGTTTGTTTCCTGTGTGAAACAAAAAGTCAACATTGATTGTTTTTAGTGAAGCTACATAAGCTTGTCAAGTAACGTTACAATTTACGTAAGTTAAGTCACATAAGTAATGTAGTTATTTTAACCCAAACCTTGACCTAACCAAGTACTTTTGTTGCCTAAACCTAACAAAATTGCAACATCACAACGATAAACCATGTGACGTTTCACAACGTTGTCCGCTACTTTTATTGTTAAAGTATATATTTTGAAAGTGTTGAAAGCATATGTATTGCTTCTAAATTGACTGCAGAGCTCTACAAGTCCAAAAATGATGCTAAAGGGAGAACCCAGGGCATTAAAAGGTGACGCCACGGTGTCTTGACCAAGCGTCCTTATGAGTTGGGAGTGAGAATGTGTTGGTAGGATTCATCCTCTGGGCACCATGAATGTCTTTACACAATTTCATGTTGTTGAGATAGACCAAAGTAGTGGACCAAATGACAGACTGACATTGCCTCCATAGAGCTGCACAGCTAGCATCATATCTTGAATCCCAGCTTTTCTAAACAACTACAAATTTACATTTATGAAGATTGCTACTTTAATCTGCAGTTAATTACTGTCATGATGGAATCAACGTGATCCACAACAGAAAATAAGGCACCGTTTTGTATATAAAATTTTCCATTGTCTAATTTTGCAAAAGCACAGTTTAAATTACTTTTAATGGCAGTAGCTTTTTGGACAGTTTGGGGTTCATTCAGTCTCATTATAGCTGCACAGCCTAACCAACAACTGATGCGAGATGGAGAAACGTCTTGCCAGTAGTCAAGACAGTAGTTTCTTGTCATGGCATGTTTATCTTCTCACACTGTTCAAAACCAGTTTACTAAGATGCATCCAGCCTTACCAAATCTCAGTTGTAGCTTGCATTTGATTAAGTATGATGCGAGCAGGCAGGTGCTGGTATTTTGAACTGCTGTTACCGTGCGAGGAGTTTGCTTCTGTTTTGTTTACTACAAAACAATATGTGGACAGTGGTTGAATGTAACTAAGTACCTTTACTCAAGTACTGTACTTATTTTGACATACTTGTACTTTACTTGTGTTTCAATTCTTTGCAATTTTGTACTTCCACTCCATTTCATTTTTCAGTCCTTTTAGTACATTACATTTATTTGATACTTTCAGTTACTAGTTACTTTTCACTTAAAAGAAATACCTATGATACGCTTATATTATAATGCAATACTATACTACTATAGTAGTATACAAATTATCTAATACCTGCTTCACATTGACAAACTACAACATTAAAATGCGCTTACGTGTAGGCCTAGTATATTCATTGGTGATAAAAACAGAATGAAAAAAAAAACAATCACACAGATAAACCACAATGGCACATTTACTAGTAATAACGAAATGTCACTAAAAGGTAAACAATTGTCTCTCAAAAGGATAGCCTACCTCCCCTACGACAAGCATTTAGTTGTATATATTAGTAGTATTAGTAGTAGTATTTAGTAGTATATATTAGTAGTTTAGTATGCTGCTACATATGTAAAGATCACATAATACAAAACTTTAAAACTTTGACCCATCACACACGGAAATGTTGCTGTAAAGTTATAATACTTGGTATTTCAGTGGGGAAACGTAGCAACGGTAAGCAGTGCAGTCCCTCAGTACATCCATTCACAATATGAGCAACTGGCTTTAGGTTGTCAGTCAACTACTGTATGTAGGACACACACACATAAACACACACACACACACACACACACACACACACAAAACAATGTCTGTCAGTTAAAAATGTGCTCAGTCTTGCAGTGCCAGGACACACACACACACACACACACACACACACACACACACACACTTGATTAATCAGGTCCAGTCGCCCAATGTGGCTGCTTTGTGATATGCTAAACATTCAGTAAACATTATCCTGCACATGGTTACTGTTACCATGGAAGCAAGACAACAGCGCTCCACTCGGCCCCTCAAACACGTTACGGTAGTGTTATTTAATATTTGGCTACACATGAGCACAGCATGTTTCTATCACATAATCCTGTCACACCAGCAAAGACTTCTCCGTGCAGCCGTCCTGACTCCCTTGTGCGGCAGAACGCAGCCCAGCTGTTGCTATGTTTTGGTCTTATCGCACAACAACAGCAAAGGATAAAATGCTCGCTGAGAGCAGTCTGCCCTCAGTGCAATCCCACACACTTTGTCCAACGTCAGCGTCACATGGGATGGGAGCAGAGATTTAGGGCACTTGCATCATATTAAGGAAATGTATCAAGTTAAGTAAGTCAGGACAAAAACAGATCTGTTTATGTAGCTGTGAGAGAGGAGAGCGATGCCAAAATAACATCAACTGTTGAAAAGAATGAGAATATGAGCTATTTTGATCCCCATTTCTTTCAAAATAGCAGCATTTTAGAGCTTGAAAACTGTCTGTTTTTGAGCAGTTGGACTTGGTCTAGTTGTTGAACAAACTGTCTCAAAAACCTGAGGTCACAGTTCAGTCTCTGTCAAAACATTCAGTAGCAGAACCACGTCCTGCAATTACCTGTTCACTTAGTGAAATTAGATCAAGACTGCTTGCCAAAAGCTTGGACTATAAATGTTAAAACTGATGGAATCCTATTATGGTATGGTATTTTTGGGAAGAAACTCTGCTGCAGCTAAGACACATGAAAATCAAAAACTTGTTTTTTATTCTCTGCAGACAGAAGCTTGTCAAGAGACTATAATGTCATTTGAAAATTCCCCCACTTGTGTTATTGTGCTAATTACATTTGTCATAATGTATCTTTCTTTACCAATTCTTGTTTTAACAATTCTATTCTATTCAGCGCCTTGAACAATAGTTTATTATAACTGAAATTGAGAAAATAAGAAAATCCAAAAATCTTATTATGTTCATTATAAACACTTCAAATAAATCAAAAAAGTTCATGAAATAAAGCATGGTGCAAATTTATCCGGTGTAAATTTAAACAGAAAAGGTAACGCCCTGCCACAAAGTTTAATAATGAAACGTTTCGATCATCAGGTCAGAATGTTTGAAAAATGGACAACACATCCATATTTCTACAACATGCACACCAATAGGCTGACAAGCTCTATGATGGCAGGTGTCGTTAATCATCCGAACCACCCAGGGTCATAAACATCAGGTGCACATGGGGAAAAAACATGTAAAACTGTGAACATGTTGTTATAAAAATATTATATTCATTCAAATCAAATTATTTGTTGTCATCTCCTACAGCTTTATGTTGTATTTTATTATTTTCTGTTTTCATGTCTTCTTATAGCACTTTATTTAGGTATGTGCTTATAAGAAGTACTGTAGAGGTGGAAGTTAAATCAACCTGCTAAAGATAATAGTCCCTTAACTTCACAGAATAACTGGGTTTGCACTCCGGCAAGGATTCGCACAGTGTGAAAACACAAGTACTGGCAGGATCCACCGTGTACCTGAGGCTTGTAATCAAACCACACGCACTGTGTGTGTGTGTCTCTCTACATTTTTCATCATTTCCTGATGCTTTAGACAGAAGTGCAGCCCGTTGGCTCTTGGATAGAGAAGTACTTGTCAAAACATCCATCAGGAGCAAAGTGAACTGGCTGCAAAGCCTTCACCCGTGGAATCAAAGGAAGGTGTGTCTGCTGCTTCCAGCCCTGGAAACGTCCAGGAGAGGTGTTGGTGTTGTAACCGTAGCAACGTAAACAGGAGGCTTCAAACACAGATTAAAATGCGGGCAATGATTATGTAAGGCGTGTGCATGGATTTATGTGCATGTGTGTGTGTGTGTGTGTGTGTGGGGGGGGGTTATGTACAGGCACACATGGTTTCTTAAGGCAAAGTCCTAAAGGCAGAGTTTTCTTTCAGTGTCTGCAGCTCGTTGGAAAACACTTCAACCTGCAACGCCCACTACTCAATTCTGGTGTTCAGTAAAGCAGCAGGCATGTATTTTATTAGCAAACGTAAGTGTGTGTTTTACAGCATCTCAGCAGTATAAAAATAGTCTGTTTCTGTGTGCATATATGTGTATGCGTGTGTGTTAAATTCAGTTTAATCTGTTCTTGGCCTCACCTGATTTTTCCACACATTCTCACATTGAAGGACAAGTCTGCCCCTCAAAGCAAGTACACACACACACTACACACTCTCACACACACACACACACACACACACACGTCTTCTGGTGAATACTCTTACACACAGCTGGAGCTGTATTGCAATGATGTTGGCCACATCTGGGACAGATTCAAATCTTTCTTTGGAAGAGAAAGGTCATTTTATAAGAACGACACTGTGTTGTACTTTTTGACGGCGATTTTAAGGTTTTGTTTCCTATTCATTGTTTTATTTTTAAGGTTTCAATTTATGTTAATTACTTGTTTTATTGTTCATGTTATGTAGTGCATTAACTATGGCAAGCTCTTGGTTTATTAATGAATCAACTGTTTTTTTATACATTGTTTTGTTTTTAGCTATTTGGGTTTCTGCGCTACACAAATGTCATCTTGAAATACATGTGTGTGTTACTGTTACTGCTGTTGTGACAGAATGTCTTTCATTGTGCTGTGACCTGTCTGACTCACTCTGCATGGGCTACCAAACTAGTTTCCCCTATGCAAATGAAGTTATCTAATATGATAATGATGATGATATGATATGATGAACTAGATATTGCCTTGGAACAGTATATGAAATTACTGAATGCATTACTGATGCAGTAATTTGAATATATGTCATAGTCACTGGTCCTTTTTGGTTTGGTGTATTTTATTGGACAGTGTGAGAGACAGAAAACATGCAACAAAGGTTCCTGGCTATAATGGCAAACGAAAGACAAGATGATTATACAGTATATTCGCCTTAACCACCAGGTTACCAGGAGCTCCACAGGGCAGTTTTTCTTATAGAAAAAATGGTTTCTGTGGTTTATTACACGTTTTGTTTGTTTGACTAGCTATAGTGATTTGTGGTGAGTATTTTTATTGTTTCTACTACGCTCAAGGCTAGAAACTAGAATTTCAATGACATTTGGTTGGAACATTAGGGCCACAGGTCAAGAACATGTAATTAGTTCTTGGTTTGAATCTGGATCCAGGTGTGGCTCAAGGTAATTTGCAAGGATTTCTCAACTGGATAATTTGACAAAAAAACTCAGTCACATTACTGTTTTTCATGTGATTTTGATGCAAATCTGTATCTTGATGCAGATTACACGACACATTTTACTAAAATAGCAAATTTAGAGGATTGAGTCATGTTGATATGCAGTCTTCTAGTTTTATCATTTATACAGACACACAAGCAGTCCAGAAAACTACCTCCAATTTCTCTCCTTACTGCTCAGTTGCTGAAATCTGCAATAAGAAACATAAATTTTCTGACATCGCCTTCAAAAATATAAAAGTGGTTTCCAAAACAAACTAAATAATAATTTCACACACCTGCATATTCACAGCAGAAAGAAGGCATGCAGCATTCTGCAGATGAAGATAAAGATGGAGGTTGCAGCAACACACCCAGGCTGAAAATGTAAGCACTCATGGTATGTCAGGTGTTTTGGATAAAAGTGAGCGTGAAAGGGCATACTGGGGAGAAGGAGTCAGGTGTGTCTGTGGAGCCTGAATATCACAGATTCACGTCAAAGTTCAATGTGGAGGCAATGGAGCAGCGGAGCTACTGAAAGTCTCACTGGTTTTCAAGGTGACTTCCTGTTGCCGTCTGCTGCACGTCAACTCAAAACACTTCTTGGTTGACAGATGTGATCATTGATTTCACCCAGAGGTGGACTGCTACCTTACAATTTGAGGCTATGACCTTTTAAATAAGTTTTGAGAGACTTTATAGTTTTATTATTTCTTATCTTTATTTACTCTACTGGGGAAATTGTACTTTTTAGTTAAGTTACTTTGCAAATTAAGTTATTCAAAAATGTACAATAAGCATTGATAGAGTGTCAACTAATCCACAGTGAACAGCAAACAAATATACTCCTGATAGAGATAGAGTCCATCATAATACATAGGGGACAAGTGAATATTTTTACTTTACTGCTGATTTAATTTTTAATTCAGGACTATTTTTTTAGTATTATTACAGTGAAGTATTACTACATTTACTTTGCAGAACCACAGGATACTACAGATTTGATCAGCTACTTCTTCCTTGCAGTTAACTGTTGAACAAAGTACTATACAACAGCAGTAGTGGAAGGTAACTAAGTACATTTATTCAAGTACTTCCACTTTCCCTGAATATTTATTTTTATTCTTTCCAAGGCTTCTTCTAATCCACTTTCATTTCAGAAACACATAATGTAGGCCTACCTTTTACTACAACCATTATGTTAGTGATTAATCGATTAATTGTTTGGTTTGTAAAAATTCTTAAAATAGTTAGAAATGCTGTCACAATTACACATAAAGTGACACCTTCACAATGCTTTTCTTGTCCAATCAACAGTCCAAACCTCAAAATTATTAGAAATACTTCGAAATGATTAACATAATTAAAAGGAAACTCATCAAATCCTCAAACATTTGTAAAGTTGGAACCATGAATGGTATTTGGTTATAAAAAAAATAAAACAATTGTCAAAATAGTTGGGAATCGACTAATTGAGTAATTGACTAATTGTATTAGATAGATAGATAGATAGAAACAAAACATCATATTTTATAAGACACTCATATGTTTTGTAAAGTAAAGTAACTAGTAACTAAAACTTTGAGGAAATATTGTATATACTTACTCTTTGCTCATGTTCTTTGGCCTTATTATTGTTTTATCTGCCTTGTCTGGTATTATTTATTTTTGTAAAACAATTTGTAACATTCTTAAGAAAAGTGCTATAGAAATAAAGTGTGTTATTATTATTATTGGCCTTTTATTATTATTATTATTATTATTATTATTATTATCATTATTATTGTTATTATTATCGGTCAAATTGTAGTAGGTAAGTAAAACAGTAGCCTACAATATTTGTCTCTAATAAGCTTTTTACATACAGTCTATGCTAATAAGTAGTAGAAGTATAAAGTATCATGAGAAGGAAATTAAAGTAGCCTACAAGTACCTCACATTTGTATTTAAGTACAGTAATTGAGTAAATGCACTTAGCTACACTCCACCACTGGTTATTTTCCTTAAGAAAACTACCTGAATACTAATGTGAAAAATACCTGTATTAGCTAGTAACGGGTAAACTACACGTCCCAGAATGCTTCGCGGTGACGTCTGTCTCCTCCTCCAGCGTACGCTCTCTCTCAGCCACAGCACGGGCAGAACAGATCCGCTCTGTGTTTACGTTGAGATGCTCACAACAAAGGACGGCGCATCGCGGAGAGCCTGTCATTTAAAATAAAACACCGTATTTTGTGTCACGGTGAGCGTTTGTAAGTCATAACTCCGGGGACAGGAGAACAAATAACACAAGCTCCCAGGGCTATTTTTTTTGTTTGTTTTTTACGTGGTAACGGAGCGGGTTTACTTTTCTTTATTTTTTTGCCTAAAAAAAAGGGAGAAATTAAGACGATTTTTAAATTTTTTTTATGCCGGTGGAGCGTTAGCTTGCTTGCTAGCAAAAGCAAGTTGGGGGAAAAGCCAGGCAGGCAGCAGCTGGTGGAGAAGCTAGCAGCCCAGTCAGCCACACCGAAGACAATAAAAGGAGTTCATCATTCATATCGCAGTGAGTACATGTTTACAAGCCACCTGACTTTGCTTAATATCGATAATAACGCACCAACGGTTACTATAAACTGCCGTTAGGAGGCTAATTCAGCGCTAGCCAGCCTATTCAGTGTCTCTTGTTAATAAACCGTCACCTGCTTTGTCCTGCCAGCGGCTCTGGGACCGTGAACTGACCATTTATTAACGCTACTGTACCCTCATTTGGTTGTTTAAGTCATCGCAGGATTATTACTGCGAGTGCTGCAGCTGCAGAGTACTTGTCTTTGTCAAGTTGTCTGCACACAAGAGTCACATATACCCATGCACCTGTTTTGACTTGGTCTTTACCTCAGTGTAGATCTCAGTAAAGATAGCGCTTCTGGTGGACAGCGAGTGTATCTTTGTGTGTGTGTGGAGGCTTCAAATATGCAGGTATTAGTTTACACCGCAAAATACTGTAACAGAATTTTAAAAGGCTTTCCTGTCATGAATATGGATTTCAATATTGGACATTTTTTTGAAGAGTATGCCGTTTTAAGGTTTAATTCAGTAGCATCAAGATTGCGTTTAGATTCATTTTCAAAATGAAAATAAAAGCTAAATCGTTGCTGCAGTGGTTGCACATTGCAATACAGATTGCATAATATGCACAAGCTTCTGAAGGTCTTCACGACTTCCTTCCAAAACCCTAGTTGCAAGATGAAAAGACAATGATAGCACACTGTTTAAACCACCTCATTCCACCCTGTAACACAGGTATTGAGCCTTCTACTTATTTGAGGGGTAGGACTACATTACTAATGTGTGAGCAAAAACAAATTAAAGAGTTAGAGTTAAAAGAAACATTGTGAACTGTGTGGAAACCAACTTTTATTGCATGTTCACTCAGAAGCTTAGTAAAGAGAGTGCTTCTGGTGGACAGCGAGTGTATCTTTGTGTGTGTGTGTGTGTGTGTGTGTG